>NC_135479.1:63744512-64021478 GCF_052094955.1 Ictidomys tridecemlineatus
GAGTCACCCCCCAAATCTGGGACCAGAGCAGAGTCTGCCTCTGCCGTTCCCTGCATCACCCGCCTCCCTGCTCCTGGCATGGAGACAACCCCACCCACTGCCTCTCACCCAGCTCAGCTTCCCTGCTTCAAACGCCAACCTGCCGCGCCTCCTCAGTAGAAGCCCTTTCCATGTTTAAAAACCATGCTGGGGGGGGGGTGCAGCCGGGGACCCGCCTGGCACCACTTAGAGACTTAGAAGTTGGGGGCAGAGAGCATGGAAAAGGGTCAGACATTCAAGAGCAACAGAGGCCTGGTTGATACTGTTCTCTACCAACTGGAGACACAAATATGCTTCCATGGTGGAACTCGCCAGCTGAGGTAGGTTCACACCACGGAATACTATACAGCCAGGAAAAAGGGGCGACGGTCCCTTCACGCCATCTCTTCCGTGTATCTCCAAGACGACGTTGGGTAGAATAATTCAGACGCAGAACGGCACCATACTCCAGGACTCCCATTTACTTGGAGTTAAAATACAGGCAAAACTCATCTGTGGAAGTGGGAGTCGGGGTCATGGTGGCCTCCAGGTGGAGGAGCAAGGCAGGACTGATGAGTGGGACGAAGCCCCCTGGGAGCTTCCCACGGTGCTGAAAATGTTCCATGTCTTCCCCTGGGGTGTAGCTACAGAGAGGTGCTCATTTAGGAAAAAGAAACATTGAGCTGTATAACTTCCTCATGGTACTTTGTTGTAAATTTTATCTCTATAAAAAAAAAAAAAAAAAGGAAAGAAGCCAGATTCTGTAGCAGGTGCCTGTGGCCCCGAGGACTTGGTAAGTGGGTCCTTGGGCTTTCCCTGGAGGCTGATGAGCAGCATGTCATTCAGCCCCCGGGGACCTCCGGGTGCCTCCATGCACCGAGGACTGTTTGTACCAGTGAAGCCCACACCGCTGTCCGGCTGAGTCAGGAGGCCTGGGTCAGGGCCTTGGAATGCACATTCTCCACGTAGCCACGGGGCCTCGCGGAGGCTGCAGGGCCAAGGACCTCGTGTCAGGACAGAAGGGAGGCTGGGCAGGGCAGCAAGGGGCGGTGGGCGGGGGGGAGAATCCAGGCAGATTCTCAGAGGAGGTGCCTCCGGGGATCAGCAGACCTGAAGGCACCTGGGAAGTGACTGGTGGCCAGGGTCAGGGGTGGAGGCTTAGCCTGGCCTGTGTGGGGCCCTGGGTTCGATTCTCAGCTGCTGCAGACACAGGTCCCTGCGATCCAACCTGCAAAGAGTGGAACGGTCCATCCCGGATCCGAGATGGGTGGGTCTCCTGGCTTTGGTCCCGCCGTGGGGCAGCTCATCGGGGTCGGCCACCCACACACACGGACCCTGTGCGGCTGAGACGTGAAAGACTCGATGAAATCAAGGTCTTGTCCATCTGCAACTAAGAGTATATAAGAAAGAAGGAAGGAAGGAAGGAAGGAAGGAGGAAGGAAGGAAGGAAGGAAGGAAGGAAGGAAGGAAGGAAGGAAGGAAGGAAGGAGGAAGGAAGGAGGAAGGAGGGAGGAAGGAAGGAAGAAGGAAGGAAGGAAGGAAGGAAGAAGGAAGGAAGGAAGGAAGGAAGGAGGAAGGAAGGAGGAAGGAAGGAAGGAAGGAAGGAAAGGAGGAAGGAAGGAAGGAGGAAGGAGGGAGGGAGGGAGGGAGGGAGGAAGGAAGGAAGGAAGGAAAGGAGGAAGGAAGGAAGGAGGAAGGAGGGAGGGAGGGAGGGAGGGGAGAGGGAGGGAGGGAGGAAGGAAGGAAGGAAGGAAGGAAGGAAGGAGGAAGGAGGGAGGGAGGGAGGGAGGGAGGGAGGAAGGAAGGAAGGAGGAAGGAAGGAAGGAAGGAAGAAGGAAGGAGGAAGGAAGGAAGGAAGGAAGGAAGGAAAGGAGGAAGGAAGGAAGGAATAAGGAAGGAAGGAAACTGTGTAGAATGGCCATAAGATCCAGCAGTTCCACTTTCCAACCTCCTCTTAGTCTTTGACAGCCTCCCACCTTTTCTTTCTTGTTTTTATTATCATCCTCATTATTATTTCTTTTTGGTGGGACTGCGGATGGGACCCAGGTGTGCTCTACCTCTGAGCTGCACCCCCCCCCAGTCCTTTTTACTTTCTATTTTGAGAAAGGGTCTTGATAAATCGCGGAGGCTGGCCTCAAACCGGCGGTCCTCCTACCCCGGCCTCCCCGAGTCGCCTGGATCACGCTTCGCCCAGCTCATTCCTTGCATCTCTCTGAACTCCAGCTCGTCTGTCTCCAAACTGTCCCTTTGGCCCGAGCCTGCGTTCCCCACCACCTATGAGTGTGCCCCACACCTAGTAGATGCTTCCCGCAGACTCCCCCCCCCCGGGGGTGGGCTCCCAAACACAGTGGGCATTCACACGGGTGGCGTGGAGACTGGAGCCAACTGGAGAGTAGAGGGGAAAATTTTTGAGGCCATTCGCTCCCTCTGCGTCCCCTGCGGCCAGCCTGGAGGCCGGGAGAGCTTTCTCCTAATGCCTGAGGTTTATAAAGAACCACACGGTCCCCTGCGGCTGATTCCGTGCTTCTCTGGACTCCCTGGGCCCTGGTGGCTTGTGTTGAGTCTGGCCTGCAGGTGGACGTCCTGGACCGCTGGGATGCTGCCGTTGGCTGGGGTCACAGGGGGACGGACGGACATGGGGGAGTTTGATCTGAGAGGGCAGGAAGGAGATTTCAACAGGAACAGAACTGGAGGAAAGCCACAGACAATTCTGGATCTCTCTAGAATTATCTGGATAACTAACTGGATGGTACCCGGACCCTGGGATGGGGCCAGGCTGTGCCAAGAGAGGGGAAAGGCAGGTGAGCCCGTGGCTCCTAAGAAGGACCAGTGCCTTAGACAGCTTCGTGGGCTATAACAGAACACCCGAGGCTGGATACTTTATAAAGAAAAAAAAAAAAAAGATTGATTTCTTCTAGGCCCGGAGGTTGGGAAATCTAGGGTGGAGGGGCCTGCATCTTGCCAGGAGGGGGGGGGCGCTTCTTGCTTAATCATCAAAGATGGGCTCCACCAAGTCTTGGAGGAAAGGAGCAGGATACAAAATGTCCAGGCACAGTGCTCTGTACCCCACCAGGTGGGCACCAGAATTGCCAGGGGCGTGGGGAAGGGTCCTGTGGGCGGGAGCATCCAGGGGACCCCACCCACCAGCTGACAGCACATCTGCCCGTGCCCAGGAATACGGACCTACTCGAGGGAGTGCAGAAGAGTGAACAGGGTTTTGTTTTCATCTCAGCCTCGTGTGTGATTGTGAAAAAAAAAAATGGTGAGAATTCAGATTTCCTGTCGAAAAGAGACTCATGGCAGCACGTTCACGATATGGGAAAAGAAAAAGAAAAAGAAAACCCGCCCAGTGGCTACGTGTGGCAAGGGTGTGGCGAACTTCACGGCAAAGGGTTTTGAAGGATAAAAAGGCAAGAGCCGGGGCTGGGGTGGAGGCTCAGCGGTAGAGCGCTCGCCTAGCGCGTGCCAGGGCCCTGGGCTCCATCCTCAGCGCCACGTAAAAATGCACAAATAGAATAAAGGTGCTTGTGACTGATTACAACTAAAAAATAAATATCTAAAAGAAAAGAAAAGAAAAAAAAAGTCAAGAGGTAGAAGGATAAATGGAGCCTTGTCCTGGTTTGGAGGTGTCCCCTAAAGGGGACCCCCACAGCAGCAGGTTGACAGGTGACACTTTCCTCCTCTCTGGGTCTCTCTCGGGGTACGAGGGATTGAACCCAGGATGCTCTACGGCTGATCTACACCCCGTCCTTTTAATCTGGAAACAGGGTTTCACTAAGTTCCCCAGGCTGGCCTCGAACTTTCGATCCTCCTGCCTCGGCCTCCCAAGTCTCTAGGACGACAGGCAATCTCCTCCGTGCTCCACAAGAGGTGGTCGGGTCATGAGGGCTCTGATTGATGGGTCAGTGTTGTCATCACAGGTCTTCTCTGTGTCTCTCCAGCACCCCCACCTTCTGCAACGTGGGCCCTCGCTGGGTCTTGGACTTCCTGACCTCCAGAACCTATGAGAAGTAGATTTTCTGTCGTTCATAAACTCTCCGGCCTCAGGTATTCTGTCATAGCAACGCAGAACCACCTGAGACAAGCGTGATTTTTTCATGTATTTAAAACACAGAAAACAATTCTATGTACTTTATTTTTATTTTTTTATTTGTTTTAATTACAATTCTATATACTCTCTATGGAGTCGATTCTATGTTTGAGCCTGGTGCACAGCCTGAGGGTCCCCTACTGAACGGTTGGTCCACTTGTAACCTTTTTGACTTTACAAGGTGTGACTGCTGTATTAGGCATGACTGTCCCCCAAATTCAGGATTTGGGTTTTTTCCCTGGGCTAGGGTTTTTTGGTCTGTCTCTCCACTCGGTCGGTGATCATGAGGGAAAGCAGCTGTCACTCTGCCATGCGCCACGTTGCTTCGCTGTGCTGTTGGGCAGGGGAGGTGGATTCTTATATGGAATACTATACAGCCAGGCAAAGCACTGTGGAGTGCTTCTGACTGACCGAATTTTCAGTGTGCAGCGGGTTTGTCAGGGTGTCACCCCCATCGTAAGTAGAGGAGAATCTACCAGGCTCTTCTGACGCTGTGTCCCCTTGATGGGTCCCACCACTGAGTCCCTGAGTGCCAATTTCATTGAAGTTTCCGACGTGCAGAAATGGGCACACATCTTCCTGACACAGCTCAGTGAGTCTCGCAGTGTGAGCACACCTGGGTGACCCCAGGGGACAGGTGGAATGTTCATAGATAGAATACTATACAGCCAGGCAAAGCACCGTAGAGTGCTTCCGACTGACCCTCTCTTCAGTGCGCAGTGGATTTATCAGGGTGTCACCTCCCACTGCACCCCACAGAGGTGCCATGTCCCCTTGAAAGGGGCACAAGAGCCCTTTCTGTGTGGATCACCAGTTAAAATAGGCTGGGAGGTCCACCGGGCCCAGGGAGGAGACGGACTCCCAGGTCCCCTGCAGCGTCTCCAGCCTCCACTGAGTCACGTACGGAGAGTCCTGAACTCACGGTGGCTCAAGTTAGGGTTTTGGGGGTTTTTTCACTTTATGATGGTGTAGAAGCTGCACCCACAGGAGACGGTGTTCAGAAGCACGTTCCCTGGGACAGTCCCCGCTCCATGACGAAACAGGCTTTCTGTGGCCCGAGTTTGTCCAAGGTGGGCTGAACCCCAGAGCCGGGCAGCTGTGCTGGATATCTTTCTATTTTTTGGGAGGGGTGGGTACTGGGAGTTGAACCCACAGCTGCTCTACCACGGAGCCACATCCCAAGACCTTTTTATTTCACTTCCAAGATGAGGTCTTGCTAAATTGCACCAGGCTGGCCTCAAACTTGCGGTGTCCTGCCTCGGTGTCCGGAGAACCGCCCCCCACACAGACACCTCTAGGATCAAAGGCGTGCTCCACCATGCCCGGCACCCGGTGGGTTCATTGAATGCATGTTTGATCCTTTCTCGGCTGTGCAACTTTGGGCAAGTTAACGAACCTCTCTGGGCCTTGGTCTGCTCGTCTTTAGAACGAGAGGGGGACATCTCATTCAGCCCCACCCCACCCCACCCGACGAGGTGGGTGCCACCATGATGCCACCTGCCTCGTCAGAGAACGGAGGCCAGCTGCCCGGGTAGAGGGCGCTGGCGGCCATGCTGGCCCTCGGCTCCAAACCATGCCCCGGCACTGCTTTCTCACCAAGGTCACGTCACGGGGGCTGGTGTCCCCTCCAAGTTGGTGTCTGGGGCCCTGTGTCTGGAGCCGCCCCAGGGCCTGGGAATCCTGTCGTGTGGCTCTCTTGTCCTCTCTGCCCGTGACCCAGGAGCTCACGGAGCCCTGTGTGCCCTGTGGGGGGCAGGCAGTGGGGTGGGGGTGCGGAGGGCCCCACAGGGGTCTGGTAGGGGGTCCGGGGACACTCGCGCCACTCGACCGCTGAGCCGTATTCCTCAGCCCTATTCATTTTATTATTTTGAGTCAGGATCTTGCAAAGTTGCTGAGGCTGACTTTGGATCCTCCTGCCTCGGCCTCCCGAGTCGCTGGGGTCGCAGGTGTGTCCCCGCCCCCGGCTCCTGGTTTATCTGCCGGGTGCAGGCAGCTGACCTCAGGAGCCCGTCAGCGACCGAGCTGCCTTCCCAGTCTGTCTTTATTTCGAGACACGATTTCACCAACTGGCCGAGGCTGGCCTCCAACTTGCGGTCCTCCTGACTTCGGCCTCCACGGTTGCTGGGATGACTGGGTGTTTTGCCCCAGGGCCTGGCTGACTGGCGCCTGTCCCTTGCTGAGCCTGTTTTCTTCTCACCTTCCAATGCCGGGGACACTTCCAACATGGGCCCCCGAGGCTCCAAGTCCCCACCTCTGGCCCCTGGTTCTGTGTGGCGTGGAGCACTCGTCTCAGCCTCCTCCGCTGGGCAGCGGGATGTGTCAGGACTTCCCCGTGGACGCCCGGGCTTCCCGCACGCGGGCTCAGCACAGGACAGGCCCAGCCTGGGCCCCCTTCCTTCACAGGGAGGCTTTCCGACCCAGGAGGCCCAGAGAGGCTTAGCAACTGCCTGAGGTCACACAGCTACTCTGTGGCCGTGGAAGTCATGCTGGGTATCCCACCAGCTGTATCCCCTGAGGGTCTTCTTTCTCCTCCCCACCTCCAAGCACAGATGTCCCCCTGCCCCCTGGAGGCACGCGCCAGGCAGCCTTGGAACGTTTCAATGTGTCACAGGAAACGCAGTTACATAAAGGGGACGTGGGCCTGGTTTTAAGGATTTTAAAAATGCTGAGGCTTCAAGGTGAAAGAAATCTCTGTCTTTTTTGGGGAGGGAGAAACAAAATCCCTGGGGGTGGAATTTTGGGAAAGAAGAGTGACAGGTGTAGGTGGCTCCGTGGCAGAAGCCTCCTTCCAACAAGGGCTGCAGGCTCCGCTGGCGGCCAGAGGAGGCAGGGGGTGTGCATCTGACGACTCTCCGCCTGGCTCTGCTTTTAGAGCTCACATGGCAAGCCCCGGGCTCACGTGGAACTCTCTAGAAGTGGGTTTGTTCCACTGGGGGTGGGGGTGGTGGCCCACGCTTCCTGCAGATACTTGAGAACCCATGGCCAGAGATTAAAAAAAAAAAGTGGAATATATACAGCTTGATCCCCTTTTCCACACAGGCACACCCACGCCCGCCTCCCGACCCATCTACGGAGCCCGTTCAGCCTCCAGAAGGCTCCTGGGTCCCCTCTGCCCGCCAAGATTTCCCCACCCGCCCTTTTTAACTGTCCGTGGACTCTGCTTCTTTCTGAGCTCTCCGTAAATGGAAGGACATGGAATGCACTCCTCCTTTGTCTCTGGCTTCTTTGGTCAAACAGTTTTATCTGGGAGATTGGTGCATGTCGGTGCCTGGGGTAGTCAGCTTGTTTTTCTCGGCCGCATAATATTCCATGGCGTGAAAACACTGCGTCATCTGTGGATGCGCTCTGTTGACGGATGTTTGGGTCGTCCTGACGGTGAATAGAGCTTTGTATTGGGAATGGAGACCAGGGGTGTAGCGGGGGGGAGGCTCTACCACTAAGAGTTACATTCCCCAGCTCTTTCAATTTTTATTTTGAGACAGGGTCTTGCTAAGTTTGCCCAGGCTGGGCTGAAACTTGCAAACCTCCCACCTCGGTCTCCCCAGTTGGTGGAATTTGGGCAGGAGTGCAAGAAAGGGGCATTTTATATCTAGGAGATATTGAAACCACGCCATGTCCTTGGTACTTGCTGATCGGATGCTGGTGTGTGGCCCTGCATTTGGGCTCTGAACCTTCCTGACCTGCAAAGGCTGCATCCACCAGGATCCCTTGCAGCTCGATCCGGGATGTGGGTCAACATCCACCAGTGAGCACCTGGGGACAGAGAGAGGATGGGACCACCTGCGGCCTGGGACTGGGCTGCATCCTCCCACTGGGTCTCAGGATGTGGGATTTCCTAAAGCCCTGGTCTCAGTACCCAGGGGGGGGGGGGGCAGAGGCCACGCCCCTGAGCCCTGTGGCCGTGTGGTGTCTCTACTGCCACCTGCTGGTGAGGTGGGGAGGCGGCTCCCTTGGCAGGTCAGCTGGGCAGAGGCGTCCACAAGTCCAGCCCTGGGTGCGTCCCTCCTCTTGCCCTGCAATGACTTTCTAAGTACCCAGCACCAGTGTGGCATCCTGGGTGCTTCAAACCCCCGGAGACACCATCTCACGTTAGAATAGCTCCTGTCAAGACAAAAACAAAATCCCCCCAAAACAGAAAACAGCAAGTGTTGGCATAGAGGTGGGGAAATGGGACCCCTGGTGTACTGTTGGTGGGAATGGGCGATGGTGCTGTGGAAAACAGTGTGGAGGGTTTGCAGAAAGTTCAGGAAAGATTTGCCATGGGATCCAGAGTCCTGCTTTGGGGGGGTACATGTCCCCAAAGAATGGAAAGCCGGTTCTGAAGGAGATAATTGCATCATAGAGGTGCTGTTCACAGTAACCAAGGGTGTGCATCCACAGGTGAGCAGATGCACAAAATGTGGCTCATCCATAAGACGGGCCACTGCTCATCAATACAAAGGAATGCGATTCTGACGTTCGGTTGAGTGAAACAAGCGAACAAATACGGTGTGATTTCACGCTTAAGAGGTACCTAGGGTGCCAGGTACGGTGGTGCATGCCTGTGATCCCAGCGGCTCAGGAGGCTGAGGCAGGAGGATCTCGAGTTCAAAGCCAGCCTCAGCAAAAGCGAGGCGCTGAGCAACTCCGTGAGACCCTGTCTCTAAACAAAATGCCAAATAGGGCTGGGGAGTGCCCCTGAGTTCAATCCCTGCTAGGTCACCCCCCCAAAAAAAAAGAGGTACCTAAGGGAGTCAGGGTCATGGAGACAGAAAGTAGCTGGTGGTTGCGGGGGGCTGGGGGAGGGACGGGGGCGTTGGTATTTAGTAGGGACCTTGGTCTGGGGAGGAGAGAATTCTGGAAATGGTCAAAACGGTCAACTCACAGGACAGGCACCTCCCTGCCCCCCCTCCACCGCCCACCACCCCCCTCTGAGGACTGTCCTTCAGAGCCCTGGAAGAGTCTGGCGGGGGAACAAACCAGCCAGTGAGTCCTTAGGAGTGGGTGTTGGCTCTTGGCGCCCAACCAGCAGCCTGGGGACACTGGCCAGGTCCCCGCCTCCGGGCAGGAGGAGCCAGGCCCTCAGGCTGCGGGTGGCCAGGTCAGCAGATGGCGACTGGTATAAGCCCAGGGGGACTCGCCCTCTGCCAGGCGGGTCCGTGATTCCTGTCCCCTGCCAGACTGACGTTAAAAAAGCCACCCAGCATGTCCCCAGGGTTGCTTTTCCAAGTGTCAACGAGGGGGTCATGACAGGCCAGAGTGGGGGCCATTCCCACCCCTCCCACGGTGACCTGGATGGGGAAGGGGCGCGATGGGCCCTGTCCCTGCAGGGGTCAGAGCCCTGGGTCTTGTGACACCTCCCTACCTCTCACGACAAGGACTCTCCGTGCAGAGAGAACGAAGTGCATCGCATCTCGTCTCCTCCAGAGGCAAAGCAGAAGAGCGAGGCCTCATCAGGAAGATACTGAAGCCGCCCCCCCCAGCTGGGGTCCCTTGGCACCCTGTCCCCGGAGGTGACAAGCCTAGGGCTTGTGCCACCTCCCGGCTCCCGCAGCCTGACCCAGCGCCTGGGCGAGGAGCCAGGTCCCGAGTGTGAGCGGGGGGCGCCACCTGCTGGTGAAATCGGAGAAGCCCCGATGGGTCTCACCGCAGGTTCTGGGGGGACGCAGAAGTCAGTTTGGGGACTCAGCTCCAACGCTGCCTTTTTCTCTTCCCTGTAGCCTCACCTCTCGCCTGGACCGTCTTCTGGCCTCTGAGCCCCAACGGGGCATGTGGAGCCCTGGAGAGGGTCCCCTCCACCCTGCACCAGGCTCGTGGGGTGAGCAGCATCTTCTCTCCTACACATCAGCACCCACCTGCTCTGAAAAGCTGTGCCTGGGCTTGGTGCCCTTTGTCTGTGCCCCACGGCCCCTGCACGGCCTCCTTCTTAGTGGTGGTCTCACGCTTGACATGAGATGTGGGAACAGCATCACGGTGAACACTGCCATGCATGGTGTCCAACTCAAGAAGAGACATGGGTCCCTGGCAGCCAGCAGCACCAGAAGCTATGCCCACGGTGGTTTTGATTCAAGTTGCTTATAAAAAAAATATAGGGCTGGGCTGGGCACGGTGGCACATGCCTGTATTTCCAGGGACTCAGGAGGCTGAGGCAGGAGGACGGCAAGTTCGAGGCCAGCCTCGGCAATTTAGCAAGATCCCTAAGCAACTTAGCCAGACCCTGTCTCAAAACAAAAATAAATAAATAAAAGGTTGGAGAGGTTGCTCCAGTGGTTAAGCGACCCTGGGTTCAATCCCTAGTACCCTCTGCCCCTACCAAAAAAAAAAAAAAAGTTGTATCAACTTCTTATGCTAAATTTGGGGGATTAAAAAGAGGAAAGGAGGAAGGAGCAGTAAGAAATGTCTTATTGTCGAACCAAACTAATAGAAAGGCCTTGGAAGTCCCTCTTCTGGTTGTCATCGGGGAAGGTATACACATTTTGCATATCACGACTCCAGTTATGTTCAAGGACGATTGTTACTATTATGTCATCGGTTGATGGCGTTCCGCGGTCTTCATGAGAACCATCCTATGTGACTGCAAAATACTCACCCTGCTGTGACCCAATATGACACCCAGGAGGGATCCCTATTTGCTGGGTATGCAGAGACTTGCCAGTTTTGAGCTTTTAAAAGTAATACTTGGGGATACTTAAAAAATATCCCAGGCACTCTGGCCCAGGCCCGTAATCCCAGTGACCTGGGAGGCTGAGGCAGGAGGGTTGCCAGTTAAAGGCCAGGCACTGAGAGTGAGATCCTGTCTCAAAATAAAACATAAAAAGTAGTGAAGATGTAGCTCAGTGGTAGAGCACTCCTGGGTTCAATCCCCAATACTAAAATGTTAATAACGAATGTTTTCCTATTATTAAAATAAAATAAATTGTACCCACATTAAGGATTTTATCTTCTTCTGGGTGAATTCCTAGAGATGGAATTCCTGAGTCAAAGAAGAAAGGACGTTTAATTCCTTTTTTTCTTTCTAAAAGGATTTCTTCCTTTCTTTCTTCCTTTCTTTCTTTCTTTCTGTACCGGGCATTGAACCCAGGGGTGCTTTACCACTGAGCCACATCCCCAGCCTTTTTTATTTCTTATTTTGAGACAGGGTCTGGCTAAGTTGCTTAGGGCCTTGATAAATGCTGAAACTGGCCTTGAATTTGAGATCTTCCTGCCTCAGCCTCTCCAGTCCCTGGGATTACAGGTGTGTGCTTACCACACGCAGCTTAAATTTCTTAATCAGCAATTTCAAGCGTGGGGGGGTGTGTGTGTGTCCCAGGGTCGATCTGGCCTTGGCCTTAGCAAATTTATAAATGCACACCAACATTTAAAAGTAAAAAGGAGGGCTGGGGGTGTAGCTCAGTGATGGAGATCCTACTCCGCATGCACCAGGCCCTGGGTTTGATCTCCAGCACCACGAAAAGAAATAATAGTAATGATAATAATAATAATAATAATAATAATAATAATAATAATAAAGAAAAGTCAGAAGATTCCTCCCTGGAATTCAGATTTCCAGCCTACCTTGGGAAATCAGAACTGCCCAATCCATGTGATACACTCAACACCAGCAGGCAGGAGAGAAACTACATGATTTCAGCCGATGCAGGAAAAAAAGCATTGAACAAAACCCAGCACATTTTGTGATTAAAAACGCTCAACTAACTTAGAATAGAGGAAACTTTCTGCACAGGACAGAGGACATTTGTGGGAAACTCACATCACTGGAGTCGATTCTCAGTTCAGAAAGAGTCTCTTATGCATACGGCTAATTTATTTTCAACAGGAGTATCAAGATTATTTGAAGAGGAAAGACCAGTCTTTTTTTAAAAAAAAAAAAATAGTGCTCAACTGGGCACATTGGTGCCTACCTCTAATCTCAGGAATTACATAATAATCCCTTGGGAGGCTGAGGCAGGAGAATCAAAAGTTTGAGGCCAGCTTGGGCAATTTAGGGAGACCCAATCTCAAATTTTTTTTTTTTTTTAAAAAGGGGGCTGGGGTGGTGGCTCAGTGGTAGAGCCCTTTCCTGACATGTGTGAGGCACTGGGTTCTATTCTCAGCACCACATATAAATAAGTGAATAAAATAAAGGTCTATCAGCAACTTAAATAAATAAATAAATAAATAAATAAAAATAAAGAGGTCTGAGGGTATAACTCAGTAGTAGAGTGGCCCCTGGGATCCATTCCCAGTCCTGAGGAGGACAAAAGATCTAGTGTGATTAGATATCCACCCAACAGACAAGCTGAACCTTTACCTCACCCCATATAAGAGAAGTCACTCCAAAAGGATCAAAGTTGTACATATGAGAACTTTAAGTTGTAATAGTCCTAGAAGAAAACACAATGGTAAATATTCGGTGCCTTGGACTTAGCGATATTTCATACATAGGACCCTAAAAACATAAGCTGGTGCGTCAGATACGAGGTGTCCCCCCAAAAGCTCCTATTATTACTGGGATGTTCAGAGGTGAAGTAATTAGATTTGGAGAGCCGCAACCTGATCACAGGATTCATCCATCCAGTGGATTAATAATCCCGATGGATTGACTGGGTGGTCATTGTCAGCAAGAAGGGTGTGGTTAGAGGAAGTAGGTTCTGGGGGGCATGGTTTTGGGGATTTTCTCCCTGGTGCCTTACCCCCCCCCCCACACACACACCTTCTCTCTCTCCTTCCGGGATGATTGAAAACTTGGGTGAAGCAAAAGATGCTGTCAAGAGCGTAAGATGACAACCCACAAATGGGAGAAACTGTCCACGAATCACCGCCCATGAAAGGCCTAGTATCCAGCATACATAAAGAACTCCTATGACTCCACAGCAACAGAACTAAACAACCTGGCTTCCAGATGGGCCAAGGACTTGAATGGACAATTTCTTTTTTCCCTAAGAAGATCCACAACAGGCATGTCAAAAAAAGATGGTCCGCATCATTAGTCATCAGGGAAATGCTTAGAAAAATCACCGGGGGCTTAGCCAGGAGCATGGGCACGTGGAGCGTGTGTATTTGCGTGGGGAGTTGTATGTAGGTGGGGTCGGGTGAGCGTGGATGGGTGGAGGTGTAGATATTGGGGAGCGCACCCTCTAGCCACAGGGGCGCTGTGGAGCCTTGGAACTTGTGCTAGAACGTTATTTTTCCGTTGGCACAGGAATCTGGGTCTTTGTCTGCCTGTTGTTGGTCACGTGGGTATTTATTCGGTGATTTTCGTGTTTTTTTAAAAAAAAAACACACTTCTGCAATGCAAATTGGCTGACCGTGGTGGTGGTTCCTGGGGTGATTCTTGTTAAAACAAATGCATTTGGCTGGTGATTTTTGCAGAGCCGTAGAATGACCCCAGGTGGGGGCTGTCCAGTTGGGAAGGAAGGCGGGGCTGTCTTGTGCCTCCTGAGGTGTTTGCCAGCATCCCAGGCCTCCATCCACTTGATGCCAGCAACCCCACCCCACCCCCTGGGGCATTGAGATATCCTAAACTGTCTCCTGACATGGCCACATGTCCCCCAACCATGTTCATATTTTATTATTATTTTTTTTTAGTTGTTGCTAGACCTTTACTTATTTAGCGCGGTGCTGAGAATCGAACCCAGTGCCTCCCACATGCCAGGCTACCGCTGAGCCCCAGCCCAGCCCCCAGAGGCAGTTCTTGGTGGAGAACTTGAATGAGAAGGACAGGGGATGTCTAAGGCCCCTCACGTCAATGACTGCAGACGACATCGCCTCTGGGTTTGCAGAGAGTGAACTTGAGTAAATTCGGTGAAGGGCTCACTTCCACAGTCTTCGCTTATTGTTTCTTATATATTTATTGTTCTGAGGGTCAGGTAACAGATAAGTCTATTAATTCAGTCCATAAATATGTATTGAGCACCTGCTGTATGCCAGACACTTTTCTAGGCACCTGGGAGACAGTGATAAGAAAAACAGACATACTTTCTGCTTATTTGGAGCTGCTTCTTCTGTGTGTGTGTGTGTGGGTGTGTGTGTGTGTGCACGCGCGCATGCATGCGCACGACTAATAAATCAATGAGTAGAAAATCAAGGGAACTTAAAAAAAAATGACAAGGGACTGAGGGTGGGGCAGTGCTGTTTTAGTCAGGGAAGATCTCCCCCTAAGGAGATAATGGGATAACCCAAAGATAGAGCATGCAGACTGAGGGAATAAGTGCAAAGGCCCTGGGGCAGCAGTGTTCAAGCTGCAGTCAGATGTCCTCTGTGAGCGGGAGCAGGAGCAGGAGTCAGGCCGCAGGCCCTACAGGCGTTAACATTTCATTCTTCATAACTTGGAAAGCCATATTCGTGTCCTAGGATTGCCATGACAAATTTCTATAAACCAGGGCTTAAAACAACAAGCATTTATTCTCTTGCAGTTCTGGAGGTCAAAAGACTTAAATCAGTACCCCTTGGTCAAAATCAAGGCATCCGCACGGCCATGCTTCTGCTGAGGCTCAAGGGGACAAGCTCTTCCTTCCTTGCTTGGTTGGTGGCTGCAGCCTTTGTCCCCACGATCATGTTGTCTCTGATTCTTCTGTCTGTATCGAGGACTCTCCCTGTACCTCCCCCTTGTAAGTATGCATGTGACTGCACTTAGGGCTCCCGGGGACAATGCAAGATCATCAGGTCAAGATGCTTAATGTAGCTGAGTGCTGTGGCGCCTGCTGGTAATCCTAGCTGCTCAGGAGGCTGAGGCAGGAGGATCACAGAAGCTTGAGGTCAGCCTCGGCGGCAACCCAGCTGTCTTCCACTGGTATGGAAGACGTTCCAAGTGGAGGAGGGACCTGTGCAAGCTGAGGGTGGGGAGGCAATGAGGTATTTGGGAGGGAGCAGAGGAAGGCAAAGTGGGAAAGGAGGGTTGGGGGCAGGAGAGGTGCTAATCTCACACTTCTTTTCTGAAAGAGCTCTTGATTGCCATCTGAGAATGCGCTCCCGTGTTCTCAGTCCCTGCGGGATGTTGGGTCCAGCCCTGGGTCTGGAGGGAATCACAGCCTCAGGTTGGCTAATCAAACTTCTCTCTATTCTGACAACATCCGTGGGCCCGGGAATGCACACAGGACCCAAACTGGGCCAGTCACAAACATGCAGCTTGAAATCTCCGGGGAAAGCAAACCTAAGAGGTGGATCAGGATCCAGCCATGCCTGAAGTCGTCCCTGTCCAATGGGTGCACCCCCCACAAAAATGGGTTCAAGCAAAAGTTTGGGATTGGGTTTTATGCATCTGCAATAATCCATGAATCCAGGAATGCATTAATCCATTAAACGACCTAATTTCCTCTTCATGCGTCCGCCGGGTCTCACCTCCTAATCCCTCACTGTGGGGATGGGGTGAATGTCAATGTGAGCCTCTGCTCTGCCTGGGCTGAGCGAGGTTGACTCCGTAGGGCTGGAGGAGTAAAGGTGGCCGCGGTCCCATGTCAGGTGCCTCGGTCAGGGCTGGCTGGGGTTCCGTCTTTCCCTGGTGTCGGAGAGCTGCCTCTGTGTCTAGAATGTCTTCATCATACATGGGTTTCCTTCTGCAAGAGCAGAAGTTATCAGACCTCTGGAGCCTGAGGGTGGAAAGATCTAGAACATTAACTCCTGCAGAGTATGTTGAATACAGCAAGCTGTAAGACAATCCCAATCCCAAGGGGAGAGAACAGACTCTATTTCTTGATGGGGAGAGGGCCAGAGAGGACGAGAATGACCGGTGGCCGCCTTGGCAGACCACCTACCAAGGGAGGTACCGGGGCTCCATGCCAGACACTGGTGATCACTGGGGCTTTACATAAAGTCCTGCTTCTCTTCCTCCAAGGATCCTATGAGAATAGCATGTCCCCATCCCTCTGAAGAGAAGGCATGGCCATGGGACTGGCTTTGGCCGGTGAAGTAGAGCAGAAATCAAGCAGATGATTTTGGAGCGGAAGCTCTTCAGGGCCAGTAGTGAGCGACCAGCCTCAGTTCTCCAGCCTCGGCCACCCGGAGCTTAGGAATGGGGGGTCAGGAGCTGAGCCGTCGCCCTACCAAGTCCCTACGTTGGAGTTCTCACCTGCAGGACGTCAGTGTGTGGTTATATCTGGAGATAAGGTCTTTAAGGGGGTGATTAGAGTTCAATCGGGTCGTTGGAGGCGGGCCCTAATCTTGTCTGGCTTGTGTCCTCTTAAGAAGAGGGAATTGGGGCACAGATGCGCACCGAGGGACAGCCACTTGGCCTTGTAGCCACTGACAAGGCCAAAGAACAAGGCCTTGGGAGAAATCAACTCTACATACACCTTTAGGCTCCACTTCTAAGTTCCAGGACTGTGAGAGAATGCATTTCTCTTGTTTCAGCCATCCGATCTTTTTGTCATGGCAGCCTCATAGCCTTTGAACGTCTGTCCCCTCCCAAATTCACATCAGAATTAGTTGCCACTTTTAACTGGGTGAAGAGGTGGGAACTTTAAGACGTGACTAGGTCACCAGGGTTCTGTCCTCACGCCTGGATTAATGGTGTTATCATGGGAGTAGGTTCCTTCTCCCAAGAGTATGTTCCTTATAAAAAGATGGGGGGCTGGGGATGTGGCTCAAGCGGTAGCGCGCTCGCCTGGCATGCGCGGGGGCGCTGGGTTCCATCCTCAGCACCACATACAAATAAAATAAAGAGGTGGTGTCCACCGAAAACTGAAAAATAAATATTAAAAATTCTCTCTCTCTCTCTCTCTCTCTCTCTCTCTCTCTCTCTCTCTCTCATCTCATCAGATACAACCCTCCTATTTGAGAATTCTGGGCTCTAGAGCTATGAGCCAATAAATGTCTGTCCATTATCAATTGCTGGGTCTGCAGTCTTCTGTTATGGTAGCACAACATGGAATGAGACACCGCCGGAGCAAACCAACTCAGATTTGGGCAATGCAAAGTGGGATGCTGTTATAACAGATACCCCCCAAAACGTGGCAGAGGCTTTGGAAACGTGTAATAGGTAGAGGCTGGAAAAGTTTTGAGTTGCACGTGAGAAAAGACCCAGGTTATGAATGAAGGAATGAATTTGTCAAGAAATGATCAAGGTGTCAGCGGATGGAGCGTCTGTCTGGTCAGGCCTCACTTTGTGTTTCCTAAATGGAACCTTCTTGATTAGCTTCCACATTGCAGAGAGAAAGAACATGCTCCCTAAGGCCACTTCTGATCTTATGATTCATGAGAGAGCATGCCTCGGGACCTAATTATCCCCAGAGTCTCACATCTTAATACTATCATACCAGGGATTAGGTTTCAACATGTATTTTTTTGGGTGGATAGAAACATTTAGATGATAGCAATCATCTTAGAAATAGGCGTGTATCATCATGAACAGGATATTAGTCTAAACAGGAATCTTACAAGGGTTTTTGGTAATCCACAATTCCATATGGATATTAACTCTTCCAATCCATGAATATGAGACGTGTTTTCCTTAACATCATTCATTTAATTTCTTTCTGCATTATTTTATAGTTTTATTGTACAAATCTTTCATTTCATCTCCTTGGTTCATTGAGTATTTTATTCTGTTGGATGCCGCTTGTCATTTTCTTTTCAAATCGTTTATTGTTGGTGTGTGAGCATGTAACTGATTTTCGCATGTTGACTTTTGTTTCCTGCTACCTTGAGGAATTCATTTATTAGTTCTAACAGTTTATCTTATGAAATCAAGATCTTTACATATAAGATCATCATCAGCAAACAGAGATAATTTTACTTCTTTTCCAATTTGGATTCTTTTTATTTCTTTTTCTTGTCTAATTGCTCTGGCTAGAACTTCCAATATTATGTTCAATAGGAAGTGGTGAAAATGGACACACTAACTTTATTTCTGATCTTAAAGAAGGGCTTTCACCATGCATTATGTTGTAGGGTTTTATATATCTATCTATCTATGGCTTTTATTACTTTGAGGTACTTTTCTTCTACTTCTGGCTTGTTGAGTATGTTTATCATGAGAGGATACTGAATTATGTCAAAGGCTTTTTCTGCATCAATCGGGATGATCGTGTATTTTTTCCTACTCTCTGTTAAAATTGTGTATGACTTTGATTGAGTTTTGCATGTTGAATCGTCCTTGCATTCCAGGGATAAATCCCACTTGGCCATGGTGTATGGTTACATGAACCCATTGCTGAATTTCAGTATTTTGTTGATGATTTTTGCATCAGTATTCCTAGGGATATGGGTCTGTAGTTTTCTTTAGTGTCTTTATCTGGATTTGGAATTAGGGTCCAGATAAATGAGTTAGGACACTTTGTCTCCTGTGTGATTTTCAGGAAACGTTTGAGAAGGATGGTGTTAGTTCTTTAAGTGTTAGGTAGAATCTACCATTTATGACATTATGTCCACGACTTTTCTTTGTGGATAGGTTTCTGATGAATGATTCAGTCTCCTTACTGGGGATAGGTTTATTCAGATTTTTGTATTTCTCCATAATTTAGTCTTTGTAGATTTCCTTTTTCTAAGAATTTTGCTTCTTAGATAGGTGATCCAAGTTGCTGGCCGACAATTGTTCATTGTGCTTTTTTAAAATTAATTCTTCCCATACCTTTATCATAATAATGTTCTCAATTCCACATCTGTTTTTAGTAATTCGAGTTTTCTCTCTTTTTCTTAGTTTAACTAGCTAAAGATTATTCAATTTTGTTGCTCTTTTTAAAGAACCAATTTTTGGTTTTATCTTTTTTTTTCTATTCTTGATTTTGCTGATTTCTGCTCTAACCTTTCTGATTTCCTTCTTCTGTATTTTTCTTTTAAATATTTTATTTTTGGCCAGAGGTGGGGGCATGTACCAGGGATTAAACTCAAGGACACTCGACTACTGAGCCACATCCCCAGACCTTTTTTATATTTTATTTATTTTGACAGGGTCTCACTGAGTTGCTTAGGGCCTCGCCTTTGCTGAGGCTGGCTTTGAACTTGCAAACCTCTCATCTCAACCTCCCGGAGAGGTGGGTGTGTGCCACTACATCTGGCTTTCTTCTTCTACCTTTGAGTTTAGTTTCTTCTTCTTTTTTCTAGTTCCTTAAGGTGGTTAGCATTTATTTCGTTCATTTATTTATTTAGCTGGCAATGGAACTTTATTTATTTATTTATATGCGGTGCTGAGGATTGAACCCAGAGGGCCTCACACATGCCAGGCAAGTGTGCTACCCCTGAGCCCCAGCCCCAGCCCACATTCTTGTACTTTTAATGTAAGCATTGATGCCTGTGACTTTTCCCTCTCAGTCCTGCATCCCATAAATTTTGGTCTGTTGTATTTTCACTTTCATTCACAGTGTTTTCTAATTTACTCTTTGATTTCTTCTTTGATCTATCGATCGTGTAAGAGTATGATGTCTAATTCCCCCACATATTCGTGAACTTTCCGGTTTTACTTTTGTGATTGATGTCTAACTTGATGCCGTTTTGGATGGAAAGGATACTTGGGGGTACGATATCTATTTCTTTAATCTATTGAGACTTAACTTGTAGCCTGACATGTAGTTTATTCTGTAAGTGTTGCCTTGGGGCTTGATAGAAATGTGTGCTGTATTTGTTGGGCAGAGCGTTTCTGTAGGTACCTGTAATATCTAGTTGGTTTATTATCGTATTCTTAAGGTCCTCTATTTATTTATCTTCTGTCTAGTTGTTCCACCCATTACTGAGAGTAGGATACGGAAGCTTCTAACCATTATTGTAGAACTCTCTATTCCTCCCTTTGATTCTGTCTGTTTTTTGCTTAAGATATTCCTATGGTCTGTCCTTGGGTCTACACATATTTATAGTTGACATATTTTCTTCTTGGATTTAACCTTTCATTAATAGATAATGTCCTTTTTTTGCCTCTTGTAACCTTTTTGATTTAAATCTATTTTTTTCCTGATATTAGGTCTATTAGTCAACTCTTCCTCATTGTGACCCAAAAAATCTGAGCAGAACCACTTTAGAGGAGGAAAAGTTAATTTGGGACCACGGTTTCAGGGGTTCACAGTTTCTTGGTTGGCTGAGACCATTGTTCTGGGCCTGAAGTCAGGCAGAACCTTACGGTGGAAAGGCAAACAGAGGAGAGCTGCTGTGCTCATGTGAGCTGGAGACAGAAAGAGAAGAAGGAAACACAGATGCCTGATATTTGAAGGATAGTGTGGTTTCTTCTTTAAAAAAAAAAGAATTTTTTTTTTAGTTGTAGATGGACACAATACCTTTATTTTATTTGTTTTTATTTTTATGTGGTGCCAGGGATCCAACTCTGTTGCCTCACCCATTCCAGGCAAGCGCTCTCCCACTGAACTACAACGGCAGCCTGCTCGTCCTGATTTCTGCATATTCTTGCACAAACTGTTCCAGGAACACATGCCCTTGGCTGGGGGTAGGAAATGGACAACTGCGACGGAGCTAAAAGCTCAAACTGATCAACACTGACTGCCATCTAGCATGCATTCAACCCCTCTCCTGGAAGTTGAAAGTTCTCAAGGGACTCCGGAACCCCAGAACAATAGCACAGCCAGATTTCTCTGTGCCCATATTTGTCTAGGTGGGGAGACAGATTGCTGGTGCTTCATTGTATTTCCCGAGATCTCCACCCAGAATTCGATGCATCTTACAGGTGAGAAGCACATGGGTGTAAGAAAAGACCTGTGGGCTGGATAATGTGCACTCAGCGGTGCTGCCCCCAATGGACAGGCTGATGCCCGGATCCCCATCCTTCAGAATGTGATGGCATTTGGTCACGGAGTCTTAGAAAGAGGACATTAAATTTAAGGGAGGTATTGAGAAGGGGCCTTCATGCAGGATGTCTGGTGTCCTTATGAGAGAGGGAAACAGCATACAGACACACACAGAGTGACAACCATGTGAAGACCCCCCCCCCAGGAACAAGGTGAAACCAACACTTCTTCTAACAGATCCTGATGTCCGACTTCTAGCCTCTGCCATTTAAGCTTGTGGTATTTTGTTTTTTTTTATCCCCAGAAAACTAGAATGGTGTGGGAGACCAACCTTGCACGTGACTGAGTCACACTCCCCGGCTGGGTGCTGAGGTGCTCAGTCACAGAAATGTGGCAGAGCTCTCCCCACCCTTCTTGGGTGCGAGGGTCAGTGTCTCCTGCATGGGTGTGTCTTGCTACAGCCCCATGGGTGAAGCTATGCTCACCTGTTCCTTTGTGATATAACCCCTTGCCCTGTTTAGGATAGAATCTTCCATGGAAGTGCCTTGTGTGTGTCCCCTCCTCTTACTGTGCCCTTGGGTGTGGCCTACCCAGGTGTCAGTCAACCTGCAGACAGTGGACATCATGAAGACAGACTCAGCCCCTGACACCTGACCCCCTGCCTCATTTGAATAGCTTCTCCTCAATAAAAGGGGTCAGTGCGTGCTCTCGCTCCGTCTCTTCCTGCAGACCCTTAAGGTCAGAGGAGCCGTCACAGTGACCCCAAAGAAAAAGGTATTTGTGTCTCTTGTGTGGTTATTTTGTGCAGCCCAGTCAGCCCAGTTTAACTGGAGTGACCCCTGAGCCTTTTAGTCACAAGAACTGAAACCTGGTAGTATGGGAAGTCTCTCTCAGCTCACTCCCCATAAATATTGAGAGAAGGCACCACCACTCCCCCCGTACATAATGCACACACATGCACACTTTCTACTAATGAGCACATGTACATAGATTCATATACGCATGTGTGTACATAGTAATATAAACAAACGTATATAACTACATACACAATTACATATAAACACATTTTGCTAGAGTGCAATTAAGGAGTGAAAGAGATAGAGAAATCATTCAGGGTTTGAAAGGAAAAAAATAAGTCTTTATTCTTAGACAAACATAATTGCTATATGGAAAATCCTATATATAGAAAATTCCATGAGATTTACATATGAGCTATTAGGACTCACAGGAGACTTTAATAAGATCCCAGGACACGGGGTCAATATGCACCATGGGTGGATTTTGTATATCATATATTGATTGCATTTTTCTAAATATTAGTAACAAACCACAAATTGAAATTCTCATAATTTGCAGGGCTCTCAAACATATGAAAAGGGAATAAATCTGACAAAAGGTTTGAAAGACTTATATAATGAAAATTTTAAAAAAATGCATTGCTAAGATAAGTAAAAGAAATCTTAAGTTGGGCTGGGATTGTGGCTCAGCGGTAGAGCGCTCGCCTAGCGCGGGCGGGACCCGGGTTCGAGCCTCAGCACCACATAAGCATAAAGGCATTGTGTTGTGTCCATCTACCCCTAAAAAAATAAATATTAAAAAATAAATAAAAATAAAAATCTTAAGTAAAAGGAGAGCTAGGCCATGCTTATAGATCAGAAATCTCAATATCAAGTTGCCAAAGAGCTGTTGGGGGCTCACATTGCCTGCTTTAGAACTAGCCTTAAAACCAGACTAGAAAAGAGGGTGTGTTTGGGCCGGGGCTGCGGCTCAGTGGTAGAGCGCTCGCCTCGCACGTGTGAGGCCCTGGGTTCGATTCTCAGCACCACATACAAATAAGTAAAATAAAGGTATTATGTCCGTCTACAACTAAAAAAAAAATCATGTCAAAAAGGGTGTGGTTTTAGTATGGGGCAGAATAAAGACTCTAGAAATGGAGCCTAAAGTCTGGACAAGTCATTTTCAACAAGGTGCAAAGGCAATTGATAAAGAATCATTTTTTTCTTTTCTTTTTTCAATTTCCCCTCCCTCCCTCCCTCCCTCCCTCCCTCCCTCCCTTTTTTTGGTACTGAGGATTGAACTCAGGGGTGCTTGACCACTGAGCCACATCCTCAGCCCTATTGTTTTTGTATTTTGAGACAAAGTCTCCATAAGTTGCTGAGGCTGGCTTTGAACTCGTGATCCTCCTCTACCTCATCCTCCAGAGCCTCTGGGATTTCAGGTGTGGGCCACCACACCCGGCTCAATTTCACTTTTGAGACAGGGTTTGCTAAATTGCCCAGGCTGGCCTTGAACTTGCAATCCTCCTTCTCAGCCTTCTGAGTAGCTAGAATTACAAGGCCTGTGCCCCCATGCCCAGCTAAGGATTATCTAATTGCTCTGGAACAATTTGAAATCTGTTTGCAAAAAAAAAAAAAATCGTAATGATAATTTGGGTCCATATCCTATACCATATACCGCCCAAAAGGATCATAGACCTAAATGTAAAACCCAAAGCCAAAATTTCTAAGAAGAAAACATTTGAAAAAAAAAAATCTGGGTTAGGCAAAGACTTCTTAGATACAACACTGAAAGCATAAACCAGAAAGTTTTAAAAAAGATAAATTAACTTCATTCAAATTAAAAACTTTTGCTTTTCAATAGACGCTGTTAAGAGGATGGAGAGTCAAGCCTCAGAGCAGAAGGACATATTTGAAAATCATTTATAATCAGTAGAGGAAGGAGAAGAGGGAGGGGGAGGGAAGTGGAAGGGGGACGGGGATTAAAATCAAATTCCATGCAGGTATGTCAAAATATACCCCTTTATAGGTATACCTAGAAAGCTCTAATTGTTTGAAATAGATTTCATCCAGAATATATAAAGAGCTCTCAAAATCCAACAAGAAGAATATAAACAATCCACTTTTCCAAAAATGGGCAAAAGGTCTGAACAGGTTCTTCATCAAATAACCTATTGTGGATGGCAAATGAGCACAAGAAAGATGCTCAGTGTCGTGAGGGAGAAATATAAAGACCTTAACGAGGTACCACTGCACACCTGGGCTACAATGAAAAAGACCGACGGTACCCAGGGTTGAGGAGAAGGTGGAACGGCTGGACTCTCATTCTTAGTTGGTCAGAATGTAGACAGTAAATCCCCTTTGAAAATAATCTGGCAGGTTCTTAAATTTTAAACATCCCTCCAGGATGAGACAGCGATTCCACCGTTAGGAAAGAATGAAGGGACGTGTTCGCACCAGCACGTGCATCAGTGGTTATGAGAGCTGGACTCGTGGCCATCGGAAACAGCTGAGATGTCAATCAACGAGCAACGGCCATCCTCCACACAAATGGGGTGCTACCAGAAGGTGGTACTCAGCCATAACGAGGAACGAGGCGCTAGGGAGGCATGCACCTGTAGTCTCAGCCACCAGAGGCAGGAGGATTGCTTCCGCCTGGGAGTTTGAGGCCAGCCTGGGCAACCTAGAGAAATCCTGGCTCAAATAAAGGGATAGGGCTGGGGGTGTGGCTGGTGCAGAGCACCTGCCTGCACAAGGCCTGGTTTCACCCCTGGCACTGCAAACACATTAGCAATACAGGGCATCCCCAGGGAAGGGAGGGGCAGGGGACTAGGAAAGACAGGAGGATGCTCAGACAGCGCTCTCCTGTGCTCACGCATGAACACCCGGCCAGTGGAACTCCGTGTCATGTAACCCACGAGAATGGGATCCTGATTAGGGTAGGTTACACTCCATGTTCGTAGAATGTGTCAAAGTACCCTCTACTGTCACGTTGACCTGGAAAGAACAATTTTTTTAAAAAAATAGATAAATAAATAAAGCATTTGTCACACCCGGCCACCTTCCTGCCTTTTCCTCCCGCGATGACCTGGCCAACCCCACACACGGGGACCCTTATTCACGTGTGTATGATCTGTTTCTGCATCACCTTGAGAGGCAGAGGTGTTTGGTCTGTTTTCTCCTGTGCTGTAGAGAGCCCACCTTCTGGTAAAGATAATGAAGCTGGGAAAACCCATGTGTTGAAATGGAGTATTTGAAGGCAGAAAATCACACTTGGAATGGGGCAAGAAATGATTTAGGGCTGGGGATGTAGCTCAGTGGGTAGAGGGCTTGCCTTGCATGCACAAGGTCCTGGGTTCCATTCCCAGCACTAATAATAATAATAATAACAATAATAATTTAACAAAGGGCCTTGTTTAAAACTGGTGGAGTTCCAGGGCTGAGGTTGTGGCTCAGTGGTAGAGCACTTGCCTGGCCTGCATGAGGCACTGGGTTGGATCCTCAGCACCACATAAAAATAAAATAAAGGGCTGGGGATGTGGCTCAAGCGGTAGCGCGCTCGCCTGGCATGTGTGCAGCCCGTCCATCCTCAGCACCACATACCAACAAAGATGTTGTGTCCGCTGAGAACTAAAAATAAATATTAAAAAAAATCTCTCTCTTTCCCTCTTTCTGTCTCACACTCTCTCTTAAAGAAATAAATAAAATAAAGATATTGGATCCACCTAAAACTAAAAATTAAATATTTTTTAAAAGGCTGGTGGAGGGGCTGGGGATGTGGCTCAAGCGGTAGCGCGCTCGCCTGGCATGCGTGCTGCCCGGGTTCGATCCTCAGCAGCACCACATACCAACAAAGATGTTGTGTCCGCCGAGAACTAAGAAAAAATAAATAAATGTTAAAATTCTCTCTCTCTCTCTCTCTCTGTCCCCCTCTCTCTCACTCACTCTTTAAAAAAAAAAAAAAAAGGCTGGTGGAGTTCATTCTTTCTCTCTTCTTTTTAAAGCCTGAAGCATTGCAGATGGGGTTCAAGTTCACCGGCTGCATCACCCCCCCCCACCCTGAAGTCACCAGTATTGGCAATCTGGTGAGTTTGTGACTCCAGCTCATTTTAATTTTTTCTTAATTTCACCTACCTCCGT
The DNA here is from genome assembly GCF_052094955.1 of Ictidomys tridecemlineatus. Lineage (NCBI taxonomy): Eukaryota > Metazoa > Chordata > Mammalia > Rodentia > Sciuridae > Ictidomys > Ictidomys tridecemlineatus. The sequence continues at coordinate 63,770,159 of NC_135479.1, forward strand.
GGGGGCTGGCGGTGGTCCTGGGGCTGTGTGGGGTCTGAGTTCTAGTTGACATGCCTGGAGCCACACACGGTCCCCGGCCTTCCTTCTCCCCGAGCCTGCTTGCGAGAGGCCCGTGGGTCCGGCCCATTCCGTGTCCTGTCCTGAGGGTACAGCTGTGCCAGGCCGAGTGTGGGCAGGAAGGGATGGAGCCTGTGACCAGGGAAGGACTGAGGGAAGGGCCTCTGGGAAGGGCCCCACCGGACAAAGGACAGCAGCATTCTGTGTCCCCCAGCTTTGTCACCTGAGATCCAAGTCTCCGCTTACCTTTGGTGACCACCCGTGGGGCAGCAGCTGGGGACATCCCCAGACACTGCGACTCCACATCTAGTTTCGCCTAAGAAGCTGGGGGAGGGTGAGTTTTGATCTTCAAGTGAGTGAGTGCACCTCCCAAGGGAGGTCCCCGAGCCTAGCCAGCCTGTCACCAGGGACCTCCCCCCTCCCTGGTCCCCTCCATGGCTCAGCAGGGCCTGGTTCTGGAACACAGGGCCATGCACAGGACAGTACGGGGCCCAGATTCCTGGTGAGGCTCCGCCCCCTCCCTGGTGGGCCGTGCCTCTGGGTCCTACCTGTCACAGCAGCTGAGCCCACCTGAGGCTGACCATGCCCCCCAGAGGCCCTGAGCCGGAGGGTGGGGAGCCCTGGGAGGGCCCGTGGGGTCACTTGCAGAAGCAGTGCTTCCTGCAGGAAGGACAGAAGTGCCCGCCTTGCTCTCACTTCCTTTTTGGGGCCCGGGAGGGTGGGCCTGCGAGTGGCCGCTGCTATTTATGGGCCTTACAGCGCCAAAGTGTGAAACCCCGGTCCCTCCTGGGGGGAAGAGCGGTGGAGGTGGTGACTGGGGCTGCAGCAGGTGACACCGTCCCGGGTCTGGGGCACCATCTGCCCAGGGGTGGTGGCCGTCCAGTGGGAGGAGACACGCCAGGAGGCCAGGTCATTCCAACGCCCCTCGTCTCCTGCGGGTGACAGGGCCCCCGTTTGGAGCAGGAGTGACAGGAGTCATGTTTGAGGGTCGCTGAGCATCTTTCCTCACCCTGACTGTCCCCGGGCCGTGGCTGGGGGATGGGGGGACGCCTCGTGTTGTCAGAGGCCCCGGGTGGTTTGCGGGTGGCAGGAGGGACCGGGAGGGGGCTGCCCAGACATGAGACTCACTCACATCTGGAGCCTCGAAATCTGCATCGGGGCAAATGAGCAGAGCTGCCTGCCTCCCTCTGGGGACTTTTCTGATCTTTCTTTCTGTGCCATCGGGACCCCTCTGGGTGCTCATCGTCACCTGATTTTACTAGAATACAGATGGCCTGTGGCATTCCTTTCCCTTCCCCCCCCCCCCCCGCCTCTCTCCTCTGTCCCTTCTTCCCTCCCAATAGTACTTGTGGAGCCACACACACTGCTGGACGGACGGTCAGAGTGGTCTTCACGGGCAAGGTGAGATTTGTAGGAGATGGTGAGTCACCCAAGCAAACGTCCGGACAAGGAGCATGCCACAAAGAGGTAAACGGCATGTGCCAAGGTCCTGAGGTAGGAGCATGAGCCACACGCTTGAGGTTCAGAGCAGGTAGAGGTGGAGCAGGGGGAAGAGTCAAGCTCAGTGCCTGGCACTCAGCGATTACCCAGGAAACACAAGCTGTGGCCAGGACAGTGACAGTAGCTGCCACTCACCACAGCCTCAGGCAGTTGGTTCTCTCAACACCTCTACTCCCTTCCAGACGCAGGGGAGAGATGGGTGGGCTGAGGAAGCCGCGGTGCTGCACTGCTCTCTAGGGAACACCAGCACAGGCAAACCGCTGAGTATGAAGAAGTGGCCAACTGTGTTCAGTGCTGGGCTTGGGGACCTAGCTGGGCTCTGAGGGAGTTGGGCAGGTGGCTACCCAGAGTAAGGCTGGCATAGCACAGCCTGTCCCCTCTGCAGGATCAGCCACTGTTGGGGATGGGAGCCCAAGCTTCCGAGGGTTGAGAGCCACCCTGATCTCAGAGGAGGTTGTTCCTGGAAGCAAAGATCCAGGATGTAGTCATGTTTTCTGTGGCTATAACAAAATGCCTGAGATCAGGCATACTGTTCTTAAAAAAAAAAAAAAGAGGACAGTAGTACCAGGTCCCTGAAATGTTGCTTTCACAAGGATTTAACAAGCCCCAGGGGACTGAGAGAGCCAGGCCAGGGTGGCCTGCCTGGACACGTACTATCCAGAAGGACCCTGGACTTCTCTAAAGTATGCTGGGAATTAGAGCAATGCAGTACTCTCTGTAGTGAGCTGCTCTCTCGCCCACATGCCCAGACAGCTGGACGCCAGTCACACGAGAAAGAAAACAGACTGAACAAATCAATGATTCGTGGCTTCTGTAAGCAAACCCATAAACCCCCTCCCTGTAGTAACTGGGACAGCTCAGTAACCTCAGGGAGGAAGGTGCGGGTCCAGGCAGCCCTTTTGAGGGGCAGAGGCACTTGGGTCCAGCCTGCCACCACTGGATCTCCCCCATAAACACTTCTCAATGAACTATATGGGCACCATATTCCTTCTCGGGGTCTCTTCCTTGGTCTCTCGGCCACCTAGTCCAAGGCTCTGCCGTAAATAGGCTGCAAATGTCACACGGGGTAATTTATAAGGAATAGGAATTTATTAACCTCCCAGGCCTGGTGGCTGGGAAGCTCACGGGCCTGGCTACTTGGCATCTGCTGAGCGTCCACTGGGGCATGGTTACGGGGCACAGGGTGAGCCAGAGCGTGGGAGCTAACTCTTCCTACAAAGGCACTAACACAGTGGTGGGGGCCCCATCCCCACGGCCCCCTGGCCTCCTCATTAGTCCCAGAGGCCACCAACATGCGAATCTGAGGGTTAAGTTTCTAACACATGAACCTGGGGGACACTTCACAGCACAGCACAGGGCTTTTCCCCCCCAGGGACCGGGGAGACCCGGGGTCTCACATCCAATTGGGCCGTGGAGGCCTCTCCCTGTTGATTCTGCGGAAGGAAGAAGAGCTCATGGTCCGAGCTTTCCCCTCACTCAGTCCTCGAGACAGCCCTGCAAGGTAAGAACCATCATCCCACTTACGGGTGGGGATGCCGAGGCTCCAAGAAGCCGTATGTTTTGCCCCAAGTGTCCCAGCTGCTAAGTGGCAGAGCAGGACTTGAATCCAGGTCTTGAAATGATCCAAGGCCTTGTTAGGACTCCCGGGCTGGGCTGGTGGGAGGGTGGAGTGGTACAAACACTGCGGAAAGTCGGAAAGTCGTTAAGCGACGTGGCAACGTTCCCTAAAGCCAAACACATATACCCCCCCACCGCCCAAATGTAACCATCCCAAATATGCATTAACAGGAGGGTGGATGAAAGAATGGCGGGTACTCACAGAATGGAATACTACACAGCCAAGAAAATGAACTACACTGCTGCACACAGCACAGGTGAATCTCACAGGCTTGATGTCGAGAGAAAGAATCCAGACCTGAAGGAACAGATGCTGCTCCGTTCAAGGAGTTCACGGTCAGGCAAGAGGTCATCTCCAGGGACAGAGGTCACTTGGTGGGAAGGGCAAGGAACGGAACCTGCTACGGGGCCCGAGATCCGTGTTCCTCGTGGGCGCTGAGATTGCATGGGTATAGTCACGTGGGAAAGTCCTGGAAGCTGTCTCCCTGCTCTATTTCCACTCACTCTCCCTGAGAGAGAAAAAGACCAGTCCTCCGTGCTCTGCGGACGGACGCGGAGTTCCACGTGGGTCGTAGGGAAATGAAGCCCAGGTTCCGGGGCTCCGTCTTTGAAGACCCTCTCTGCTCTCCCCACGGACCCCCTGTCCCTCACGGGCTCACCTGGGGCGGGGAGGGGGGACACCAGCGGGGCCACAGGGCTGGAGGTGAAGCTGCCAGAGAGGACCCAGAGATAGGAACAGCTGATGGAACTTTCCAGAAAGCCCGTCACAGGGCGGGTCTCCTCCCACTCCTCTTTGAACTTCCAGGCTGGAGGGAGAGGCCAGGGCTGTCCGCCACGTCCAGGGAGACCTGACCCTGGCCATCTGAGGGCCATCGTGTGCTGGCCACCCCGCCCCGTGTCATCTCCGACGAGGCCCACGCGGCCCAGGAGGCAGGTGGCAGAGCGAGGCTCAGGGCTCACTTGCAAGAGGAAAGCAGAGCCCATGTGTGAGCCGGGAACCCAAGGTAGCCCCCCCAGTATTTTCTGGGGACCCCCAGGGGACGTCAGGCCTTTTGTAGGGATCTGCTGGGGGGGCCTCCCTTTGCCAACCGCAGATCTGAGAGTGGGGTGGACGGTCCCCCACACTGGACTGGCCTCTGGTGTATGCTATGCGTCCACCAGGAGGGAGCTTTCTATGGTGACTCAGACCGAGAGAGAGGGAAAGAAAGGGTCTTTTCAATTCCGAGCCTCATTTTTAATGTGGTCGGTGGGTGTCCCCCTCTGGGCTTTCTCACAGAGTTTGGAACCGGGCAGGGGGTCCCGGGCAGGGGGTCCCAGCTGGGCAGAGAGCAGACACCCCCAGGTCCCTGCTGCCCGCCCCCTCCAGGTGCCAGGGAGGCACAGATTCTTGGAGTCCACGGGAGGCCCCTTGCTGACCGGGTGAGGCTACCCAGAGAAGCCGTCTCAGCAGGGAGGCCCAGGTGAGAGGCCAGCACCTGAGCTTCCTATAAGAAGTGTCCCCCACCCCGTGATGATCCGTCTGAGCCCTGGCTGGATCCAGCAGGCCCCACGACACTCACCTCCTCCACCAACGGGTGAAGAGCCAGGTTCGGGGGGTCTTCCTGCTGCTGCCCCGCAGAGCCCCCCCGAACTGCCGAGGTGGTGGGGAACAGAGGGGAATTGTCTGCTTGGAGGCAGTGGGGGTGGTCCTAGGTGGGATCCCAGACCAGGTAAGAGCTGTCAGGGATGAACCGGCCAGATCCCAACAGGCCCTGGGTACTTGTAAGTCAATGCTCACCTCGATGACACCTTTCCCAGCGATCGGAGGACCCCAGAGCGCTGCGGAATTTAAAGTGTCTTTAAAAAATGGAAAACCAAGCTGGGGGGGGCGGGCAAAGTGGGGTTCGGTGGCAGAGCGATTGCCTGGCACACACAGGGCCCTGGGTTCCACCCCCAGAACTGCAGGGCCCGGGGGGGGGGAGGGGGTGGAGAGGGGGGGAGGGTGCACAGGGGCCCACCACCAGGGGACCCAGCCACACCCCCCTCCAGTGTTCACACCCGTGCTCACAGCAGCCCCGTTCACGACAGTCCCAACTGGGGGAGCCACGTCCATGTCCCATCAGCAGGCGAGCGGCTAAGGCAGACGTCCCTCGAGATCTTAGGCACCAGGGCCCACGAGGGGATGGAGGCACTTGGAAAGTCAAGGAGCTGTCACTGTGTGGCCTGGACAAGGGTCCCTGAGGGCCACGAGTTAAAGGGTGAGTTTCCAGTCCGTGGGGCTGCAACCCCATCGCCTGATGGCTCAAGGCTGAGCTCAACCAACGGCTCATTTGAGTGTTTTTGTCTTGAATTGGTTTCCGTAGATGTGTGTGTGTGTGTGTGTGTGTGTGTGTGTTTTAAAAAAATTTTTATGAGGACACAATACCTTTATTTTACATTTATGTGGTGCTGAGGATCGGACCCAGTGCCTCGTGCATGCTAGGCGAGCGCTCTACCCCTGAGCCACGACCCCAGCCCCAGATATGGTTTTGTTATTGGATTTTTGCTTTTGTCTGGGCGCTGGGGATTGAACCCAGGGGATGCTTTACCCCAGAGTCCGCTTTTTAAATTTTTAAACTTTTGAGACAGTCTCCACTAAGTTGCTGAGGCTGGCCTTGAACTTGCGATCCTCCTGCCTCGGTCTCCTGAGACTCTGGCATTACAAGTGGGCAGCACCCTACCAGACAGATGAAGTCTTTTTTTAATCCAGCTCCATGCAGAGTGATGTGTTGTCTTTTTAACCAGATTGTGGACTATTTGGGGGCAGAGATTAATTTTTTTTCCTAAATATTTCTTCCAAATGAGCTGTGAGGGTGATATTATGGTCAAGAGTTGTTGTTTTGTTGTTTTGTTTTTCCCTGATATTTGCATAGACTTTACCAGTGGAACATCCTAATATGCAAATCTGAAATCGAAGATGCTCCCCAAATCCAAACCTTCTTGTGCGTCATATTGCATATGATGTAGAGAAGAGCACAGGCCTCAAAGGCATCAGGTGAGGGCTGTGCCTCCTTTAGAAGGCAAGGTCAGTGTGTGAGTCAGCTTCCCGTTACTGTAACAAAATGCCTGAGATAATCAAATTAAAAGAGGAAAGATTTACTTTTGCTTACAGTTTTGGAGGATGTATTCCATGGTTATTTGGCCTTGTGGCAACTCAGCGCATCATGGTAGGTGTGTGTGGGTGAGGATGCCTGTTTACCCCATGGTGACTGGGAATCAAGGACAGAGGAAGGGACTGAGACACACCCCCAATGACTAACTTCCTCCCAGTAGGCCTCACTCCTAAGGGTTCCACCCCCTCCCAAGAGTGCCACAGACTGGCAACCAAGTCTTTAGCATTTAAGGTCTTTGAGGGACATTCAAGATCCAAACCATAGCTGATGGCTATAATTATAATCATCAACATATAATTATCCCCAAAAAGCTATGGGTTAGGAGCAAGTATGGACCCCACTCTAGAAAGGAGGAAAATGTGACTCAGAAGAATCACCTACAAAGTATAACGGAGATCCCAGGCTGATTCCCCTTCCAGCCCATTCTCATTTCAGCATGCCAGCTCCTCCTTACCTGAGGCTTCTCCTTCTATGGTTTTGGTTACCCACTGTCAATTGCAGCATTAAAAAAATATATATTGAATGGAAAATCCCAGACGTCAACAGTTTATGAGTCTTAATTTGTGTGTCCTTCCAAGGGGTGCCACAAAATTTCATGCCATCCCACTTCGTTCTGCCCTGGGGGCATGAATCATCCCTCTGTCCAGAGTTTCCACATTGCGTATGCTACTCTCCCGTTCGTCACTTTGTAGCATCTGGTTACCAGCTTGACTGCCAAGGTGCTTGGGTTCGAGTCCTTGTTATGTGATGGCCTAACACTACATCACAATGCCTGGTCACTTCATCTCCTCATGTGGACTCTGTGTCACTTCACATTATCACAAGAAGGAAGACATTGTGAGAGGGACCATATTCATATAACGTTTACCACAGTATATTGTCATGATCCTGAACATACTCAGTGTGGCTCTTTCTCTCCCGTCCCCTCTCTTGTCCCTGTCCCTCTAGCACCCATTATCTCTGCAGGATCATGAACGTGTCTGTGACCATCACCCACCCTCCCCCAAGACCTGCAGGGATCTCAGGTGTAAATCAGACCACGTCAGCCCACCAACAAGATTCTCTAATGGTCCTTTATTGTTGCATGAGCCTTTGGAGGTCACTTCAAACTGGACCAGTCAGGAAAGGTCACTCGGAGGAAGTAACATCTAAACTGAGACCCAGAGGATGAGCTAAAGAAAGAGCATTCCAGACGGAGGGGTGGGAAGCACATGCAAAGTCCCTGGGGCAGGAAGGAGCTTGGCATATTCGAGGTACATGGAAAAGCCCAGCATCCTACTGCAGCGCCGAGATCCAAGGGGAGTGTGGTGTGAACCTGGAGGGCCAGGCACTATCCAAATCACCCATCCCGCGATATTTGGCAGGACAGGAAGTTTTCCTCTCTTCTGAAGACAATGGGAGGTTTCCAGCCACATCAGTGCTGTAGATTGGATTTGTAATGTCCCCTCAAAAGCCCATGTGTTAAAAGCTTTTCTCCCAGAATGGTGCTAATAGAATTTAAGAGGTAGAGCCTCTTAAATAAATTTTAAGAGGTAGAGCCTAAAGGGATGGTTTAGATTTTGCGGAGTGGGGGCAGGGCGGACTGTGCCCTTGAAAGAGATTATGGGACCCTTGGTCTCTTTTTCTTTCTCTTCTTTGCAGCCCAGTCCTGAAGTGCACGGCCTGTCCCACCACCTCCTTCTTCCAGGATTGCTACCACCACAGGCCCAACAGTATGGGGCCAATTGACCATGGACCCAAACTGTGGGCCAAAATACACCTTTTTCTCCGTGAAGCCGACTATTCCAGGCATTCTGTTATAGTAACAGAACGCTGTCTAACCGCACAAGGAGGCTGGATTATTTGAGACCATTCCTCCTGCTGAGAACAATAGAATCGCTGGACAAAATTAAAAAGACATGGAGGAAACTTAATGCCTGTGTAAAAAAAATTTTTTTAGATGTTGATGGACCTTTATTTTATTCATTTATTTATATATGGTGCTCAGAAAGGAAGCCAGTGCCTGATACGTTCTAGGCAAACGCTTTACCACTGAGCCACAATCCCAGCCCCTTAAATGCCTTTTACTAAGTGAAAGAAGCCAATATGAAAAGGCTATCCGTTGTACAATTTCAGTCGCCTGATATTCTAGAAAAGGCAAAACTATGGAGACAATAAAAAGATCGGTGATTGCAGGGCACAGTGGTGCACACCTGTAACCAGTGGCTCGGGAGGCTGAGGCAGGAATATTGCAAGTTCAAAGCCGGCCTCAGCAACTTAGTGAGGACCTAGGCCAACTTAGTGATCCCTTGTCTCAAAATATAACAATAAAAGGGGGCTGGGGATTGCCTCAGTCTGGCTGGGCACAATTCAGGAGCCACTTGTCAAAAGAAACTAACTTTATTTTTAGAACTACAAACGCCAAACAAAACAGCTCCTCAGGAAAAAACCCTCAGAGCCCAACTGCCACCACCAGCTTCCACAAGCCTCTCACCCACACCAACCTCACCACCTCCCACAATCCTCTTGCTCTTGAGGCTGATTGGCTGGGTCGCATGGGCGGAGCCAAAGAAGTCCCCCAATGAGCAGCTCCGTGGTCTGAAAGGGCAGGGAAACAGCCCAATGAGCAGCTCCGTGGAGGAGCCAATCAGCTAGATGTTGCTGGGGTTGCTGTGAGCCAATCATCAGCCGACAGCTGGAAGTTTGCTGGCAGCTGGAAGTTTGCTGGGGCCCCTTTGGCTGTGGCTCTCAGCAGGGGATGTGGCTCAGTAGTGAAGCACCCTTGGGTTGAATCCCTGGTACCCCACAAAAGAGATTAGTTAAGATGACCAGGGGTTAGAAGGGAGGGAGGGGTGAAGGAGGAGGACTGCAAAGCCAAATGTACCCTAAAAAAAAACAAAGTCTGTTATTGAAAAAGAAAAAAAAAAGAAGGTAAAATACTGGAAGAAAATAAATGACCCACAAAAGGTGGAGACATTGATTGGAAATTGTCGACTTGAACAATTCAGTAATTGAAATTAAGAACTGCCAACATATGTTTCATAAGTGATTAGATACAGCTGAAGGGAGATGCAAAGGACTGAAAGATAAAGAGAAAAAAATTATATGATATATATATTATATAAATTGTTTCATATAGTAGGCAGGAACCCTAAGAAGCCATTGGAGAGCTTCCTGTGAGGGTTGACACTGAGGCTTACGTTGGAGATCTCCTGGGGCTGCTGGGGGAGCGTGAGTGGGGATTGCAGACCAGTTAGTGACTCAGCAGAGTTAAAGGGAGCTACGCGACAGTGGGGATGCGAGAGATGTAGCTATATGGAGTATGTTCTGAGTTCTGGAAGGCAGAACGGCCAATTGGTGATGAGTAAGATGTGGGAGCAGGGAAAGGAAAGGATGGAGGGTCAACCCTCGATTTCTGGCTTCAGCCATTCAGTAAAGGATGGTGATATTTACAGGAGAGCCCCTCCCCCATCCAGGGGGCACATTCCAAGACCCCCAGGGAATGCCACAAACCACAGACACTACTGACCCGCACTTTTACTATGTTTTCCCCAACAGGTACATAGTGTTACGGTTTGGATCTGAATGTTTCCCCAAAGGCCAGTGTGTGGGGAATGCCTGGTCCCCAATAGCAGCCAGGTCCCAGGGTGAGCCCTGATTGGTTCCTGGGGATTCTGACCCCATTGAGCTATCCATTGATAGCCCACTGGACTACAGGGAGTGTCCTCTGCCCTGTGCACCCATCATGTCTTCTAATTTGTTCTTATGAGATACTTTGGCCACCGTCATGAAAAGCTACCATACCCTTCCCGTGATAAAGCTACATTTATATATTAGCCCAGGAAGAAATTAACAATAACTAAAAAAAAAATAGAATAATTGTAACCATATGCAGCCATATGGTTCCCCTCTCTCTCAAGATAATTTCCTGGACTCGGTCCGCCCTGCTCGTGAGAGGATCCAGGGTCCACATGAGGAGACGCAGTGAGGTCAGGGACCAGGGGTGGTGAGGTCGCCTCTGGCTGCCGCGTAACCATGACTGGAACCCAGGCACCGTGACACCTTGGCAAGTCCAGCTGTCAATGGGGGACGCTACAGAGCAAGGGGCAGAGCGGTGACTCATGCCTCTGGCAGGATGAAGTGGCCTGGCATGAGATCCTGGGGCACGACTCAGAATGTGGCCCCTGACTGAAAAACGAATGGGTTGGAGGTCGCGGGATGAATGGCAGGTGATCGCTTTCTGATCAAAGACGACTGGGTGGCGCGGGCTGGTGCCTCCTGGCCTGAACGAAAGTGACGTTGAGTCACCCTAGAGAAGTCGAACTGGACTTACAGGAAGGTGAAGAGGATGGGCCCGTTCGAGAAACAGAAATTGAAAATTTCCCAGAAGGTGAACCAAAAAAAAAATGGAAATAGAGGTCCATGCAAATACGTCTGCAGGATGCCCTTCCAGAACTCCTTGGAGAACTGCACGGAAAAACCTCAACTTGGAGACTCAGAGGGAAAAGATAATTGAAGAATGGAAAACAACTCTCACATTGAACCGTCCTCTAATGAGGGAGCTTACTTAGTTCCTTGGACCCAATGATCTATTTGAACAAGAGGCCTGACGGGCGCGGTGGCCCAGGTCTGTGTAATCATCCCAGTGGCTCAGGAGGCTGAGGCACAAGGATTTCAGGTTCAAGGCCAGCCTCAGCAACTTAGTGAGGCCCTGTCTCAGAAAAAAACATTAAAAAAGAAAAAAAAAAAAAAAAGGCTGGGGATGTGGCTCAGGGGTTAAGCTCGCTTTTGTGGAGGCTGGCTCTGAATTCACGATCCTCCTGCCTCAGCCTCCCCAGCGGCTGGGATTACAGGTGTGCCCCACAACGCCCAGCTGGAATTGTGTTTTTAAGATAAAAGCCCAAAGTGCAAAAAAAAAGCGCCTTCATTGCTACAAACAACTAATTCCCTTAATGCCTTTATAAAAACAAGGATTGATTCCTTCCTTATTGCAGGCTCTGGAGAAGACATTTCATAGTCGCTTGGTGAATTGCAACTGGGTGATTTCCGTGTGCCTGAGATGAAGTCATTACCCTGAGAAGGGGACAGAGCGTGGTGTTTGGAAGATGATCTAAATTCGGCTCTGCCCAGAAAGGTCTTTCTAAACATCTCCCAGACATCTTTCAGTTATAAGATGGTTCAAAACTCAAGACAATGTAACTTTGAATTCTCTGTGAGCCTATTGGATTGTTTTTAGTCTCTCTTCCCCGTTCCTCCTTCAAAGACTGACTTAATAGGAAGAAGAGAGAGGAAAGGACCCCAGGAAGGATCCGTCATTAGATGTGTGTTTCAAAGTCCCAATGGGCAAGGGGTGGTAGGTAGAGGAGTCGGCCAGCTGTGTGATAAACAGTTATCATAGTTATAAATAGTTGGATGCTTTGTTATAAATAGTAACAAATTTGGTTTGTTTTTTTTTAAGAAATAAAACTTAGGTATTGTTGGCCTCTGGAATTTTCCATCTGATATATTCGAGCTGCAGTTGACTGTGAGGTGGCAAGACCTTTAGGAGGTTGGGGGCATCTAGTAGAAGAAAGTTAGGTCACTGGTGGGGGTGTGTCCTTTTAGGGGATATTGGGACCCCAACCCCTTCCTCTGTCTCTGTTTCCCAGCCACCATGATGTAAACAGATTTCATCCAACATGCTCGTGAGGGCCATGATATACTGTGCCCAAAGCAACAGGCTCAACCTATCAAACACTGAATGTTCCAGAACTGTGAACCCAAATAAATCATTTTTTTAAAAGATCGGATCACCTCAGGCATTTTGTTACAGTAACAGTAAGCTGAATGATACAACATTCAAGTAAAAAAAAAAATGTCAAGTTGCTGGTTCCTGATGGGCACCTGGAACAGGATTTCACTGTTTCTATCCTGGGACAAAGCATCCTTTACCACTTTGGATCCAGAGCTCAGACAACTAGATCAGCCCCTTTGTGGAGTTCAGGGGCCCCCAGAGCTGGTTTAGCCTTCTGTAACAGAGCCAATCTCCCATTTATCTGGAAAGTGGAGATCAGCCTTCAATAGTAGCAGGTGATTAAGCTCAAATCCTGTAACATACAAGTGGGTGTTTCTCTTTCAGCCAAAACTTCTGCAACCTGAGAGCTGCCGGTCTGCTTTATTTCAAATGCATCTGTTGCTTTGGTTTGCTAACCACAGGAGATTCGCCCTTCTCTGCCGCCTCACAGGGACTGTGAGGCCAGAAACCTACCTCTAGATAGGGAAGAGAGGTGGGAGGGAAAGGGAGGGAGAAGGGGAATAGCATGGATGGTGGAAGGAGACCCTCACTGTACAAAATACATGTATGAAGGTGTGAATTTGGTGTCAACATACCTTATAATCAGAGATATGACAAATTATGGTATAATAAGGGCTGGCAGGGTAGCTCAGGGGTAGAGAAAGAAAGAAAGGGGAGAAGAAGCTCTCCCCTTCTCAGGTGTGGTCCTTGAAGGGTTAACTTGCCCAGAACAGTGAGAGAAAAAGCTGCTTTTATGTGAACTTCTGCAGACTGTGAACTTCTGAGCCCCTCCCCTTACATCCCTCGTCAGGTCAGGGTCAAATCATGTCACCACCTTTCCAACCCCTCAGCCTCCCGAGCCTCTGGGGATTACACCGCTGCACCCAAGAGAAGCAACTTTAAAAGAACGAAAGGTTCGTTTTGGCCCACAGTTTCAGAGGTCTCCATCCATGGTCAGTTGGTGGCTTGCTTTTGGGTCTAAAGGAAAACAGAAGAGAATAGAAAACCACTCCACATGCCTCGAAGACAAGAGAGGGCTGGGGCTCAGTGGTCAACCACTTGCCTCACACCTGTGAGGCCCTGGGTTCAATCCTCAGCACCACCTAAAAATAAATAGCTAAAAAGATACCGTGTCCCTTTACAACTAAAAATAATGGTTAAAAAAGAAAAAGACAATAGAAAACGTGATGCATAACCCTCAGTTGGATCCTGATTCAAAACTAAGCAGCCAGGAAAACTCAGGACAATTGGAGACATTTATATATTGGGCTAGATATCAGGTGATGTTATTGAATTATGGTGGACGGTCTTGGGTGTGATAATGATAATCTATGTAAGGAAATGTTCATTTTCTTTTTGTGTGTGTGTGTGTGTATATATGTGGGGATTGAATGGAGGGCACTCTACCACTGAACAACATGAAAACTGAACATGAAACACAGTTGCTCCTCTGTCCTTTTTAATGTTTATTTAAATTGCTGAGGCTGGCCTCAAACTTTCCATCCTCCTGCCTCAGCCTCCCGAGCCCCTGGTTTTACAGGTGCACACCACCGCACCCAGCATGAAGGAGACATTTTAAAATAAGAAAAGCAACTAGGTCTTCCCACAGAAGTTGGACGACTCGGTACAGAGAAACCACTGCTTGCTTCTTCAAATTGGGGTTTGGGTAGAATAATGGCATCTCGCATTTCTGAGAAATTAGTTAACAAATGGGAAGAACAGCTCAATTAGCCACCTAGGAAATTTGGAGCATCTGAGTTGTATGTAAATCACAATGATGAAAATGAGAGCTTTCTCTGCATTTCTAAGAAATGCCCCAATTGGGGACACTTTTGCTTTTGTCTTACCTCTGGACTGTCTCAGAGGTGGCCCCACATGGTCTCAGTGGTCCCCCTGTCTGCAGGGGGCCTGGCAGACACGAGGGAGCACACAGCGTCCACAAGGTCTAGCCTGTCATGGGCCTTCAAGGTGAAAATACCACAGATGTCCAAGTGTGACGTGGGGACCATGTCACCCTGTGAGGTGACCCCGATCGGCAAGACAGACGTTCCCCATGGATCCGGCAATCCCACTTAGGCAACTCCAGCCCTGCCATGGGACAGGAAGATGCAACATGTGTTAAATAAACAGGTATAAAAGCACCCAGGCCTGGGCCCTGAACACAGTCAGCACTCCCTACCGTCTCCCTGCCGGTCCTCCTAAAGAGCATCCTGAGAGCTCACTAGAAATAACACCAGGTCTGACGGGCAGGAGGGCAAATGAACAAGTCCCGTGCACAGCAGCGTGCCCCGTCGTCGGAAATGAGCCGCCGTGTATATATTTTTAAAAGGTGCGTGTTGGGGACAGCGTGGGGGAAACCAGGGGACACACAGCAAGAGTGACACACAGGTGTGTGTGAGCGCCTGTGCTGCAGATAGCAGGTGTCTGGTATCTAGGTGGAGAGACCTCGACTTCTCACTATTGTCCCTTTAACACCCTTAAAAGTCTTTCCTTGACCACGTGTGTGTGTGTGTGTGTGTGTGTGTGTGTGTGTGTGTGCATTTTAACCTTTTGTACTGGGGATTGAACTCAGGGGCGCTCGACCACTGAGCCCCATCCCCAGCCCCATTTTGCATTTTATTTAGAGACAGGGTCTCACCGAGTTGCTTAGTGCCTCACGATTGCTGAGGCTGGCTCTGACCTCACGATCCTCCCGCCTCAGCCTCCCGAGCCGCTGGGATGACAGGCTCACACCACCGCACCCAGCATGAAAGAGACATTTTAAAATAAGAAAAGCAACTAGGTCTTGATGCGAGTGATGACACGCATATCCACGAACCGGCTCCCAAACCTTGGGGTGGATAAGCTGTCCTGCCTCTGGGCTCCAAAACTCGCCCATTACCCTTGATCGTTGAACTTAGAATCAGAAGACCTCTCTTCCCCTGGGAGGGACAGCTCAGAAAGGGCTGGTTTCAGAATGAGGTGTGGAAAGTGAAGAATGAGGTTCAGAAACCTCCTGCCAGGTTTTGGGGAAGTTGCACGTGAGCAAAAAGGCGGATCGGCAGGGAGACGATGCCATCCTTCCAGCCCCAGCCACCTCCCCAGTCAGGCTGCCCCTTGTTTGGTCTCGGCTTCACGCAAAGCACCTGCGGGCTGGACGCTGCACAAGCTCTGCAAAGCCAAGACCTCGAGTGTGTGTGTGTGTGTGTGTGTGTGTGTGTGTGTGTGTGTGTGTGGCTTTAGACAGCTGCACCCCAGTCTAGCCCAGGAAGACACAGTTCCCTCAACAGTCAGAGAGGAGCTTGGTAACCGTCAAAGCAGAACCTCCAGGGAGTCAGCTGCCTTGTGAGCCCCAGGCCCCGGGGGTGTGCGAACAAAAGGGCAAGGAGGGGGGTGGTGATGCAGGCATTCGGCAGTGCCCGGGGCTCGCCCCATTTGGGCAGGCAGAAAGTTCCTGGCCACAGGGGTACTCAGCAGTCTCTATTGGTGCCCATTTAAATTGTCCCCAGTCTCCCACTATCATCAGCAACGCTTTAACCATGGACAAGGTTTCAGGGTCCCGGGGTAGACACATAGTCTACATTTTAATTGACCTTCCCAGATGGTGCCACCCACCCACACGCTCTCTCTCTCTGTCTCTCTCTCTCTGTCTCCCTCTCTCTCTCTCTCTCTCTCTCTCTCTCTCTCTGTCTCTCTCTGTCTCTCTCTGTCTCTCTGTCTCTCTCTCTCTGTCTCTCTCTCTCTGTCTGTCTGTCTGTCTCTCTCTCTCTCTCTCTGGTGCTGGGGATGGAACTCAGGGCACTTTTACCATGGAGTCACATTCCCAGCACTATTTTTTTTTTTTTTTTTTAGACAGAGTCTTGCTAAGTTGCTGAGGCTGGTCCTGAACTAGTGACCCTCCTGCCTCAGCCTCCCAAGTTGCTGGGATTCCAGGTTTGCCCCACGACTCCCAACTTTTTTTTTTCTTTTAGGGCAGTACTGCCGATGGAATCCAGAGCCTCGCTCGAGCCAGGCAAGAGCTCTACCCCTGAGCTAAATCCCCATCTATTTGAGCATCATCATCCTCTGTTGTTAACTACAGCCGCCCTCCATGCCACGGGACACCAGAACTCCTCCTCTTATCTAATGTGGTACCTGTTAACAGATCTCTCTCCATCCTCTCTCTCTTTTTTTTTATTTTAATATTTAATTAAAATAGTAATAAATTAATAAATTAATAAGTTAATAATAAGTTAATAAACTTATTCTTAAGTTTTAGGTAGACACAATATTTTATTTTACATTTACGTGGTGCTGAGGATCAAACCTAGTGCCTCGTGCATGCTAGGCGAGTGCTCTACCTCTGAGCCACAACCCCAGCCCCATCCTCTCTCTCTCTCTCTCTTGCCCTCCCAGTTCCTAGTAACCCCTATTCTGTTCTCATCTTCTTTGAGATCAACATTTTTAGAGTCCACCTATGAACAAGAATGTGTGGCTTTTGTTTCTCTGGGCCTGGCTTATTTTAGTTAAGATAATATCTTCCAGTTCCATCCATCTTGATGCAAGTGACAGAATTTCCTTCTTTTTAAAGGCTGAATAATATTCCATGGTATATATATGCACCACATTTTCTTTATCATCCGTGGATGGACGTTTAGGTGGATTTCATATCTGGGATACTGTGTAAAGTGCTACAGTAAACATGAGAGAGGGGTTGCTGTACTTCCTATCTCTCAGGAGATTTCAGAAGACTTTCAATGAGGGGGCTGGGGATGTGGCTCAAGAGGTAGCGCGCTCGCCTGGCATGCGTGCGGCCGGGGTTGGATCCTCAGCACCACATACAGACAAAGATGTTGTGTCCGCTGAGAACTAAAAAATAAATATTAAAAAAAAAAAGACTTGCAATGACACAGAAATAGTTACAATACACCGCAATAAGGGCCGCAGTATCAATCCTCAATCCTATCCGTGGAGAGCTCACTTGATCTGAGAATGTAACTAGGTGAACTCAGCCTCACATGGCTTGTGCCACACAGTGCTATTATTACACCCATTTTACAGAACAGAGCACAGAGGCACAGAGACATCATGTACATAACTTGCCACCAAGGACTCCAATTCAAACGCAGTCTGGCTGGCTCTCGTGCTTTAACAGGCATAGTGACATGCGTGGGCTCTCTCCCGTCCAGCAAGGAGGTCCACAGAACAGGGCAGAGGAGAGTGTGGCTGCAGAGTCGCTAATCAAGACCTCTGAAGACCAAGCAGGAAGCAGATCTGATTTTATTGCAGTTACCATGTATATATACTCAGGCAGTAGCTAAGCAGGTTACAAGCAGCCACCAACGCAATTTCTGCTAATTACCCTTGCAGCAACCAATTGAGGAGTGGGCTGTGGAGCAAGCACAGGGACTGCAACCCATGGCCTCATGCCCAGGGCGGTGCCTTCAGGGTAAGTGGTTTGCCACTCACATGCCTAGCACCAGGGGAGTGGCTTGCCACTCAGACACCCTTAGCTTATGCTATGTATGCAGCACTCCATGCACCGGTCCCCACAGTGACAAAGCTCAGGAGGTGCAGAAAATGAGCCCGTCACTTGGGTTGGGGTATTTAGGGTGGCTTCCCAGAGGAGAGGACACCTCCACTGAGTCTTGGAGGAGCCGAGCTTGCAATGGAATAGGCCAAGACTGTCCAGGGAGAGGGAAGGGTGAGCCTCTCTGTGCAGCTGAGACGGGGCCTGGGGTGTATGAGTATAAGCCTGGGGCAGGAGCTTTGCCCTTGAGATGGGCCAGGGAAAACCTGGACGTGCCCAAGCCATGCAAGGGTGGATGACGTCCCCCAGGCCGCTCTGCGCACCTTGGTGGACAGAGCCGTCAGGACTCAGAGCCGTTCACCTTGCCTGGTGAGCGCGCAGGCGCAGGTGAACCGGGCAGCTGATTTACATCCCCCAGGTTGAGGGGAACACCCAGGAAGCGCAGCCCAGGCACTAATCAAATCTGGGGCTAATAATAAACATCCTGAGTAATGAGTGGCCTGGGCAGAGGAGGCGAGGTGGCCAGAGCCGGCAGGTAGCAGAGGAGCGCTGTGAGTAGCCAAGCCGGTGGGCAGGCCGGCAGGTGGGCAGTGGGGGGAGGCCCTCGCCCCATGTTCTGCACGGGCTCCTGGGCCCACGCGGAGCCAGGACCTTGGGGAGGCCCCAAGATGTCTGCAGCCCCAAGGCTTCCCCAGGCCTTGCATGTGGAGAACCCCGAGTCTGGGGGGTCTTGCCTTCCAGGAGAGGAGAGCTAAGGCTGGAGCTGGGGGGGGGGTTGGCCCCCATGGCAGGAGTTGTCCCCTTTGTGACCAGGTGCCCCCCCATGTTCTCTCTTCCACCCTCAGTGGGTCATTTTAAAATGAATCCCAAACCTGGTGGGATTTTAGATGCCTCTGGATTAAACTCAAAACCCCTGACCCCTGCCCGAACTGCCGTCACCTTTGGTTGTTATCCCTCGGTGCCCCGATGCACCTGATGGATATATCCATGTCTTTCCTTTTTGTGGTGGTTGTTGTTCAAATCAGAATGAAACATGGCCCGCGTTAGACATTTAGTTATGCTTTTTTAAAAAATATATATATATTTATTGTTTTAGTTGGAGTTGGACCCAATACCTTTCTTTTATTTGCTGATTTTTATGGGGTGCTGAGGATCGAACCCAGGGTGCACGTGCTAGGCGAGTGCTCTACCGGTGAGCCACCACCCCAGCCCCTACTTAGGGTTTTAATCCACACCGATTCCCACTCTCTCATTAATTTTTTTTTTTTTTGCTTCGAATTATTTGTTGAAGAAGAAAGGGGACTGTGTTTTCTTGTAACACTTCATCAGGACGGGTTTGGGAGGCTTGGTCAAAGACAACATTTACCTGGAAACATCGGTTGCTTAGAGCAGATGATCCCAAGGCTGGATGTGAAGAGGGGCTGTCCAGCATCCAGGGCTGCACCTTAAATCCACATGCCTCTCCTGTTCCTTTCCCCTGAACCCCAGCTTTGAAGCCTGTCGTATCTCTGATTCTCATTTGTGACCGGGGACTACAGACCCGTACTGACCTGTGTAGCCAGCCAAGGGCTCAAATACACTTAATTTCTTAGAGCGTTTGACAAGGCAGTGACCAGGCCACCTTGGACCAGGATGAACCCCCCCGCCCCCCCCCAGGGACTCTGGGACCAGATGTCAAGAACTAGCTAGAATTGTGACTTGGCACCCACAGAGGCTTCTAGGGACTCACTCACTGGAGACAGAAACCTTCTAGCTCCTGTTGTTCAGAGACTAAAGCACTGAAGCTTTGAAATGGCTGGACCCTTTCTTGAAGAGTCATGAGCAAAGGCTCTGAGAAATTCTGAGGTTAAAATAGGGCTTTAGCTTATTTATTTATTTACTTATTCATTTTAAAAATATTTATTTTTTAGTTGTAGTTGGACACAATGACTTTATTTTATTTATTTATTTTTCTATGCTGCTGAGGATCCAACCCAGGGCCTCTCATGTGCTAGGCAAGCGCTCTACCACTGAGCCACAATCCTAGCTTTAGCTTTTTAAAAACTCAATATGTTTTAATTTTTAATAGTTCTTAGATTTGTTCCGACATAAAAATAGGTATATATTCTTTTTTGCCTATAGCTCTCATGCAACAATAAAAGCTAGAATGATTACATCTTAGAATGAAAATATAAAACCAGTAAGACGTGAATGAACCACCTTTAGTTTATTTACTCTAACAAGTGCTGCTGTTTTTCTCAAACAGAAAAAAAAAAAAACCAAAACGTTTTGCATACAAGAAACGCATCCCAAGTATTGGTTTACTCACAGAAAGCTGTTTGTTGGCTGCCGTTCTGTTCTTAAACTGTTGGTGTTCTTACTTTAAGAGTCAGGTGGAGAAGGCTGGTTCTCATAAACAATCTTACTCAAACTGATATTGGGAAATTCAAGTCTTCTCTTCCTCTTTCAAGGCAATCAGAACAGAATATTACTCAAACTTTATGCATGACAATCTTCAGATGCCAATTTTTTTTAAAAAAAATATTTATCTTTTAGTTGTAGGTGGGCACAATATATATATATATATATTTTTTATATGGTGCTGAGGACCGAACCCAGTGCCTCAGGCGAGCTAGGTGAGCGCTCTACCTCTGAGCCCCAACCCCAGCCCAGATGCCGATTTTAAAAAGGCAAGTACAGATAGATTGAGGAAATTCAAGATGGCCTTGACCAAGTCTGCAACAGTGAAGACTGGAAAAAGATCCAATTCGTTTTAGATTTGGGACAGAAATATTTTTTTTCCTGCTTGTTTGCCATGGGGCCTGTTCCGCGTGGCTGTGTCGGGAGCCCCTGGACTTGATGAAGCGGGCACGGTTTGGGTCTCTTCTGAGTCATGTAAACCGTGGTCTGGCTTTGACGTTCTTTAACGCAGCATTTTTCAAACGTATTCGACCACGGAGGTCCTTCTTGGTACAGCACCTGTTAACTAGCCGAGTGTGCCAAGAAGCTCAGGCTCAGGGCTCTGAGAATGGTCCCTGTGGTTTCAGGGTGCAGGGCAGGAACTCGGGGCTCTATCTGGCCCCGACGCAGCCAAGGCGTGGGCCCAGCTCCCTAAGGCTGCCCTTGTCTCACCAACCTGTTGTGCGCTCAGCCATTGCTTCACAGCGTGACCGCGGTGGGTGGCAGGTGCCTCCCTCTTGTCTTCCCCACCCAAAATGTAGGGGGAGAATCAGAGGCCTTTAAAAAAAAAAATTCTTTTTTTTTTTTTGCTTGATTCTTTGGTTTTTAAATTTGCTTTTGAATGGTATCAGTATCCATCATGGGGTTTGAAGCCTGGAAAGGAGAGGGGGAAAGAAATAGAAAGTCTTTCTTCCCTCCTTCATCTGCCCAGGGCCTGCCTTCTCTGGGATGAGCAGCTTCATCGACATGCGATTTACAGGCCGTGAAGCTCACCTATGTAAAGCTTAGGATTCCATGTTTTATGGCATATTTACAGAGTCGTGCAACCATCGCCGTAATCTGATTTTAGAATATTTCCAACATCCCCCAAAGAAGCCTTCAGAGTTCAACCCCAATCCAAAAGCTAGGCGACCACTCATCTTTCTGTGTCCATACATTTTCCTATTTGGGACATTTATATCAATGGAATTGTAGGAGGGGGTGCATCATGACCTGGTATTTACTAAACATGTTTTAGGATCATATGCAACATGTATCGGTACTTCATTCTTGGCCCACTAATATTCTATTTTGTGGACATGCCAGGTTTTGTTTATCTGTTCATCAGTTGATTGACAGTTAGGTTGTTTCTACTCTCTGACTAGGATGAGTAATGCTTCTGTGAACCTGGAGGTACATGTTTGGGTTAACATGTTTTTTATTTCTCTTAGATACCTCCAGGTGGAATTATTGGGGCTCCTTCTGTGGTCAACATTTTGAGCAATTGCCAAACCACTTAAAAGGTGGTTGGGCCGTTTTATAATCCCACTCAACACACAAAGGTTCTGATCTCTCCACATCCTCACCAAATTGCCCATCTTTCTCATTACAGCCATGAGAGTGAGTGTGAAGTTGGGATTGGCATTTCTCCCTCATGACCATGATGCGGAGCATCTTTTCATGTTTGATGGCCACTCATATATTTATTGGCCAAAAAAAAAAGTCTTTTCAACACTATTTTGCCCAAAATTTAAAGTTCGATTGTCTTATTAATCATTCTGTGACAAGTGTTCTCTGTACATTCTGAGTTGAAGTTTCTTATCAGATCCATGATTTGCAGTGGTTTCTTTCCACTATTGTCCTCTATTCTCCTTCTTCTTTTTCTGTGGGGCACTGCAGGGTTGGAGGACTGGGGAGAAAACTTACCACAGTGCTACATCTAATACAGTCTTATTTATTTATTTAGAAACAAGATCTCGCTGAGTTGCTGAGGCTGGCCACCCACGGGCACCGTCCTATTCCAGCCTTCCAAGTCACTGGGATTGCAGGTGTGCACCCTGACTCTTTTTACTTTCTCTACGGTTTCTTTGGAACACAAAACTCTTGCGTTTTCACGAAGCCCAACTGATCAGCCAGTTATCTCTTATTAAATGTATACATTTGGTGTCACTGTCTAACCCAAGGCGAGAATATTAATTCCCTGTGCCTTCTAAGAGTTTTTCTTTGTAGGATTTAACTCTTCCGTTTAGGTCTAGGATCCAGTTTGAAATAACGGTGTGAGGCAGGGGTCTCATTTCATCCTTCTATATGTAAATTCCAGTGGTCTCAGCACTCCTTGTTGAAAAGACTCTTGTCTATGCCGTTGGATTGCCTCGGTGCCCTTGTTGAAAATCAGTTGGCCACAAATGTTAGGCTTTAATTTCGAACTCCTAATTGTATTTCTATTGAGCGATGGCTGTTTTGAGGCCCTACTCTATGGGTCTTAATTACTGTTGCTTTGTATTAAGTTTAAGTAGGAAAGTGTAAGTCCTCCAACTTTGGACTCTTTCAGGATTGCTTTGGATCTTTTGGTCTCTTGCATTTCCACATGAATTTTAGGATCGGCTTGTCAAACTCTGCAGAAAAATTTCAGCTGGGATTTTGAAGGGAATGGCATTGAATCTGTAGAACGGTTTGGTTGACTATCTGCACAATATGAAGTCTTCCAATCCGTGAACATGGGATGTCTTTCTACTTATTTAAACTTTAATTTCTTCCAAAAAAAATGTGTTATAGTTTTCAGTGTACAAATCTTGCACATCTTTTAAAAATTCTTTAAGATGTTTTATTTAAAATGTGATATTGTCTTTATTTTCTTATTATGATTTCACGCAAATACCAACACAAATATAAATCTAGAACTTTCTTCCTTTTGAGGGAAAATAAAAGGAACCTTCTTTGTTGTTTTGATTTTCTTTATTTCCCCCCTACTTAATATACCTTGGAGTTCTTTCCATAGCAATATAAATAAAGATCTTCTTCATTACTTTTGTTTTAATACCTTTATTTTATTTATTTTTTATGTGGTGCTGAGGATTGAACCCAGGGCCTCACACTTACTAGGCGAGTGCCTTACCGCTGAGCCACAAGCCCAGCCCCTTCTTTGTTACTTTTTAAAATACAACTGCCTAATAGCCCAGTGTATATGTAATGTAACTTAGATTCTGTCAGTCCCCTACGCATGGACATTTAGGTTAGTTTCAATCCTCAGTAATTACAAACATGGCTGCAGTGAGTTCATTGTTTTTTCTCTGTAAGATAAATCTGGAGTTTAATCACCGAGTTATCAATAATTTTGATAAATCTAATCCAGTTGTGCTCCATGATGATCATACTTATTTACCTTTCCTTCTATAGTGAACGAGAGTGCATTCATTCAAGGATTTGCCCATAGAAGTACTATTACTTTTTTTTTATATTTTAAAAACTCGATTAGAGGGAAGAGGTGTCGGTGTGGTGGAATGAAATCATGCATCTTTGGGTTGTGTTGACCTGGCAGTGAACTGTCCATTCATGACCTTTGCCTATTTTTCTATTGACTGGTCTTTCTTTTTTTGTTTGCCTTTCAAATGTGAGTTGCAAACGTCTTGCTCCCGTTTCTCCTATGTCTGTACTTTTTGGTAAGGGGCTCCTCGCCTTAGAGAAGTTCTTTTGTCATTGTTTACCATTTGCTTCTTTTGTGTGTGTTCTATTTTTATCCATCTCTTACAGATTTTGGATTTACCCTCCAAGGTTGTAAAGAAATCAATACGACCGTATATTAAATGTAACTTCTTATATTTTTGTTCTTTTAATCTTCAACTGGGCCTTGTTGTGGTTTGCTTTGCTTTGTTTCTCATTTTTTTTTTTTTTAAATCGGAGGGAAACTTCCTGTGCTTGTTTCTGACCTTTTGTGCCAAGAATCTTCTCTCCCAAGTGGGGAAGACAAAAGCTAGGGTCTCTGCTTCTCCTTTCCCACTAGAACACCCCGCCCCTGAGTCCCGCTGGGATGGAGGAAATACAGGCAGGGAAGGGGATTGTTGAATTCAGCTCAGATATTACCCCTGCCCAGTGTTTTGTTGTGACTCCACATTTTTTTTTTTTTTTTACTGAGGACAACTGTGTACAAGGGGTTCCGTCATCTATGAGCATTTATTGGCCACCTCTTGTGTGCGCCTAGTATTATGAAAGGCACTGGATTCAGAGCTGAAGGAGACAGTAGGAGTTACAACATTACTGTCATTGATATTGCAATGATTCTGTCACCACAGATGACCATGGTCAGGTCAACCTGTTGCATTCTATACCATTGTTGCCAGAAGAGTAGCTGCCAATATTAACAGCCACGTCTTAAGCCAGTGACGTGTGATCGTGCACAAACCCTTGAGGAAAGCCTCTAATCCCGTTTTACAGGTCAGAAAAACTGAGGTTTTCCACTGGGACACGCATTCCGTCACAGAACTGTGGTGAATCAGTTTTTCTTTCTTTTTAAACTTAATGAATGAATGAATTTTTAAATTTATTTTTGGGGTCCTGGGGGCTGAACTCAGGGGTACTAAACTACCTCCCTAGTGCTTTTTATTTATTGTTTATATCGAGACAGGGTCTTGACATGTCGCCCCAGGCTGCCCTCAAATTTCAATCCCCCTGCCTCAGCCTCCTGCGTCGGTGGGATCGCAGGCACACACCACCACGTCCACAGCAAATCGGTTTTCAAACCGAGCATCCCAGCAGATGGAAAGGCTCATCCCCTTTTTATTAACAGAAAACCAAGAAGGGACTTGCTTAGTTCTCCCAGAACCTCTTTAAGTCATGACTTTAGGGCCAGCAAGGGGCAGTGGCTCTCGGCCCTGAGAATCGCCGACAGGTAGTGTCTGGTGGGTGGGCTGCCGGGGGTGGGGTGGGGGTGGGGATCCTACAGCTATCCCCAGTATTTCAGAAGGGGGCTGGTGAGGAATCAGGTTTCCAACTAAAAACTAAGAAATTAAAAACCGTTTTCCTTCCTTCTCCTTCTCTCACTCCCACCTCTTCTTTGTCTCCTCCTCTTTTTTCCCCTGTAGTTAACCAAACTGGAGCTGAAGAACATGATCTGTCCCAGGTTTCAGCTGGGACCTCACTGGGACATGCATGCCGTCTCCCCATGTTAAAATCTCTCCTGTCCCCACCTCATTAGTGACAGCCCACCTTTTTAGCTTCCAGCCCAAGTTTGCAATCAGTGTGGCAAAACTGCAGCCAGCAAAACAAGGAGCCAGTACTTTTCCCCATATCTGTTTCTTTTCTCACGGACACTAATCCCTCTCCCGATGGTGCAGATAAAGAGAGAGTTGGCTCCAGGAATTGACCCTCAAGCATTTTTTTTTAAAAATTTAGATCTAGGTCTTGGTCAGCACAACATCTATTGCCAGGAGTTATGATATTAATAAAGGCAACAGCTCAGGAGGTCAAGCCTTTGCTATAGTGCTCAGTACCTTGCTAGGCACTTGTCATGCACATCATGCTCACGATGACCCCATGACGTAAGCTATCACATCCTCATTGCACCAATCAGAACACTGGGTCTCAAAGAGGGGACATGATTCATTGCCATTGGTTCTCATGTTTGTGAAAATATTACTCTTCTCCACAGCTGAGCCACACACATGTGCTGTGATTATCTGTATTTTATTGTTGGCCTCTTTGGTTTCCCTGGAGTTGATGATGCCTAGGTTTTCTGTGTGTATACAAGTAATTTATCTCAGGTCTAGAACAGATCTGGCTTGTCAACTGGTCAAACAGACTCACTCATCTATCATTTCTGTGTTTTGTTGATAATGTTCCTCTTTCTTCTTCCGTTAGCTGGGATAGGGGACACTTCACACCCACAAGTAGCTGTCGATCTGGGAAATTCCTTTCTCATCTTGTTGAGAATTTCCATCTTCACCTCTCTGCTGACAGGGACCCCAGTTTTCTCCCCTGCCCCCTTGTTTCCTGATGCCCTCTATTTAACAGAGCACGTGTCCCAATATTACCAGGTCTTGCATGTCTCATAGTGTTTATTGGGGTCTCTTCTACCTTATGCTTGATTGGTGGCCTCTCTCTCTCCTTTCTTCCTCCTCCTTCTCCTCTCTCTCTCACCTCCCTGGCCACCAGGAGGTGAACATTACGTTCTATTGAAAATAATCTTCTGTTATGAATTCTACATTTTTCTTCCTTACTATTTTTCTTTTTTTTTTTCTTTTTTCTTTTTTTTTTTTTTTTTTTTGGTGTGACAAGACATGGTCCCAGTGACTTAATTCCTCCAGCCACACCCTACCCTCCTACATTTCCACCACCCTCCAGCGGTCCATTCAGCTGTCAGTGGATTAATCCACTGGGGAGGTCAGAGCCCTTATGAGCCAATCACTTCCCCCAAAGCCCTACCTCTGGAAATGGCTGCACTGGAGACCAAGCCTTCAACACTGAGCCTGTGCCCCCACACAGGCTTTCCAAATCCAAACTAATAACACGTTTATGTTTCTATCCCTGATTTCAGGCCTCTTGTATATTCACCTGGCGGTAGACGTGCTGGATCCTGTGGTAGATCTGTGTTTGACTTTTTGATGAACAGACGTGGGAGGGTGCTGAGCGAGGCCACCTTGGGCAGTGCCTACGTGGTCACACATTCTCAGGGGCGAGGCACAGAGGGTTCAGATCTCGCCACACCTCCGACATTTGTTATTTTCAGTTTCTTTTCCCAATAGTCATCTTGATAGCGAGCGATATGGAAGTATTGTGGTTGTGATTTGCATTTCTCCAGTGGCTAATGATGCTGGGCTTCGTTTCACGGTGATGAGCAGCCATTTGGGTATCTTATTTGGAGAACCATGGATTCAAGTCTTTGGCCCACTTTTGACTTGAGTTGTTTGGATTTTAGGAGTTTCTTACAAAGTCTGAAGGTCAACCCTTGACAGATACACCCTTTGGAAATATTTGCTCCTGTTATGGGACTTGTCTTTTTAATCCTCTCGATAGTAAACCTTTGAGGAACAAAAGTCTTTAATTTTGGTCAAGTCCAATTTATTTATTTTCTTTTAAATTTTCTTACCAGGGTGCCCTTGCCAAAATTCGATGAATGACGATTCCCCTCTTCGTTGTCCTCTAAGACTTTGTGATTTGGGCTCTTAGCATTTGATAAGCTCTGAGTTGATTCTTGTATTATGGAATTAGGTAAGAGTACAATTTCATTCTTTTGCATGTGGATTTGGTGGATTTAGTTTTGTAGTAAGTTTCAGGAAGAAATCAGGAAGTATGTCTTCCATCTTTGTTCTTAAGATCCTTTTGACTTTTCAAAGTCTCTTGTAATTCTATTTGAGTTTTTAGGATCCATTTTTCTATTTCTGTAAAAAAAAAAAGTCATTGAGATTTGCTTGGAAATTGCATTGAGTTTGTAGATGGCTTTGTTTAGTATTAACTTTTAACATCATTGAATCTTCCAGCCCATGAACGCGACTATCTTTTATGGAGGTATTTTTAGTTTCTTCCAGCAATATTTTGTAGTTTTTCAGTACACACTTCACCTCGTTTGTTGAATTTATTCCTAAGTATTTGTTCCTTTTTATGCCATTGTAAGTGGAAAATTATTTTCCTAATTTTCTTTTGGGGTTGTTCATAGTAGGTCTGTAAAAATTCAACTGATTTTAGTCTGTTGATTTTGTATCCTATAACTTTGCTGAACCTTTTGTTAGCTCTAATAAGTTGTGTGTGTTTGTGCATGCGCACACGTGCGTATATACATGTGTGAAGATTTTAGGGATTTTTTTTAACACTTAAGATTATGTCATCTGTGAACAGAGATAATTTAACTTCCTCCTTTCCCATTTGGATACTTTTTTTTTTCTTGCCCAAATGCATTGGCTAGTATTTCCAGTGCTAAGTTGAATAGGAGTGGCAAAAATATGCATTCTTGTGTTGTTCCTAATCTTGGTGAGAAAAACTTTCAGTCTTTCACTATTTAGTACATCATTAGCTGTGTGTTTTTGACTTATGGCCTTTCTCATATTCAGGAAATTGTTTCCCCCTTCTTTATTGAGTTTTTTAAATCATGAAAAGTGTTGGATTTTGTCAGATGATCTTTCTGCATCAATTGAGATGATCATGTAATTTTTTTCCTTCTATTTATTTATTTAGGTTCAAGGAATTGAACCCAGGACACTTTACCACTAATCTACATTCCCAGTCCTTTTAATTTTTTTTTTAAATCTTGAGACTCTCTAAGTTGCTCAAGGCCTTGCTAAACTGCTGAGTCTGGCCTTGAACTTGCAACCCTCCTGCCCCAACCTCCCAAGTCTCTGGGATTACAGATGTGCACCATCGTGCCTGGATTCTTCATTCTTTAGTGTGGTGCATCATATTGACTTCTAGGAATAAGTCCCACTTGACCATGGTGAATCATCTTTTTCATGTGCTGTTGGGTTCAATGTGCTCATATTTCCTTGAGGATTTTTGCATATGTATTCATAGACATGCTGGTCTGTAATATTCTTTTTTTATGATGTCTTTATTTAGATTTTGTACGAAGTCTTTTTTTGTTTGATAATAATATAGCCGCCTCAGCTCTCCTTCCGTTGCTATTTGCATGATATATCTTTTTCCATACTTCTACTTTCAACCTTTTTGGGGTTCTTTGATAGGAAGTCTTTTACAGACAGCATACAGATCAGTCTTGTGGGTTTCTAAAAATCGAATCTGCCAATGACAAACTGCTTCTCTCTTGCTACTTTCACAACTCTTTGTCCTTTCCATAATTTTATTATACGGTGTCTTGGTGCGAGTTTTTCTGATTTTTTTTTTTCCTGCTTGGAGATTGTTGAGCTTCTCAAATGTGTATACTCCTGCCTTTTCCTCAGTTTGGAGGTGTCTGGGGGTCATTGTTTCTTTGACAACTAATTCAGATTTACATGAAATAACTGTACATATTATTTATGGGTTACAATATTATATTTGATATATGTATACATTGCGTAATAATAAAAATCAAGGTCATTAGCATATCCATTACCTTGTACATTTGTCACTTCTTTAAATGTATATATTATATATTATAGATATATTATAGATATAGATATAGATATATAGATACAAATGTTGGCCTTTCATACTTTTTTAATATTTAAAAACCTCTCTTCTAAATATTTGAAATATACAGCATATTATTATCAACAGTCGTCACCCTACTAGGTAATAGAACACAATCCCTGTTCCATAGGTTTGTACCTCTTGACCAATCTCTCTCCATACTAACTATCCCTTCCCTCTCCAATCTCTGGTAACCACTAGATTCTACTAGATTTCTACTTTTATGAGGTCAGATTTTTCTTTTTTTTTTTTTTTTAAAGAGAGAGTGAGAGAGAGAGGGGGACAGAGAGAGAGAATTTTTAACATTTATTTATTTTTTCTTTGTTCTCGGCGGACACAACTTCTTTGTTGGTATGTGGTGCTGCTGAGGATCGAACCCGGGCCGCACGCATGCTAGGCGAGCGCGCTACCACTTGAGCCACATCCCCAGCCCGAGGTCAGATTTTTCAATATTCTACATCACGGGGGGAACATAGAGTATATGTCTTTCTGTGTCTGGTTTATTTTGCTTGAAATAATATCATCCAGATCCACCTACGGTTTGGCAAATGCCTGGATCTCATTGTTTTTATAGCTGAGTAGTATTCCCTGTGTGTAGACCACCTTTTCTTTACACATTCATCTGTGGTTGGCCATTTAATTCCAAATCTGGTTATCGTGACGAGTGCTATAATAAACGTGAAAGTGTAGATGTCTTTTGAACCCACTACATTCATTTTTTTTTAAATCTTGAGACTCTCTAAGTTGCTCAGGACCTTGCTAAGTTGCTGAGTCTGGCCTTGAACTTGCAACCCTGGGTAATATATATATACATTACCCAGTAGTGGGATCGCTGGATCGTCTGTTCATTCTAGTTTTAACTTTTCGAGGACTCTCCTTACGATTTTCATGATGGCTGTACTAACTGATATTCCCACCCCCAGTGTGCATGCACAAGGGCCCCTTTTAGCCCACAACTTGAGCATTTGTTATTTCTTGCCGTATTGATCACAGCCTGTTCTAACGGGGTGGGGGGGATGAGACGATGTCTTGTGGTTTTCTTTTGCATGTCTCCGGTGATCAGTGATGTTGCGCTTCTTTTCGTCAACTCTTTGTGTAACCATTGGTGTGCCTTTGGAGAAATGTCTGTTCAGATCTTTTGCATATTTCAGTAGGATCACTTGTTTTCTTTTAGGTTGACATGTTTGAACTTTGTATAAGTTCTGGATAGTAACCCTTGTTAGATTATTTTTTTTCCCTATTCTGTAGATCACCTCTTCATGCTCATTTTCTTTTGTGGTTCCATACAGATGTTTAGGACTGTGTTCCCCGCTCCCCATTTCTGTAAAGAACATCATTAGTACTTTGATGAAGATGGCATTTGAATCTGGGTAGTTGGAACACCTCCCAATATGACAATGGGGCGTTTTAGGATACATTAAACGCGGAATGTCTTCCTATCGGCTTGTGTCTTCTTGAATTTCTTTCGTCAGTATCTTGGTTTTCATGGCAGAGATCTTTTTATTTTATTTTTTTTTACCTCCTTGGTCTGATTTATTTCTAGGTCTTTCCTTTGTTCCTTTGTCACGATGGTGAATGGGATTTCTTGATTCCTTTTTCATCTGGCTTGCGGTTGGAATGTAGAAGCACCGTGATTTTTGTATATCGGACTTTATAGTCTACAGCTCCACTGAACATTGGTCAGTTTTGCAATTGGTGACGTTTGAGATGGGGGTCCCACTATGTTTGAGTGGGGGTCCCACTCCTGATCTCTGTAACAGTTTTGACTTTTTTTTTTTAAAGAGAGAGTGAGAGAGGAGAGAGAGAGAGAGAGGGAGAGAGAGAGAGAGAGAGAGTGAGAGAGGAGAGAGAGAGAGAGAGAATTTTTAATATTTATTTTTTAGTTCTCGGCGGACACAACATCTTTGTTTGTATGTGGTGCTGAGGATCGAACCCCGGCCGCACGCATGCCAGGCGAGCGCGCTACCACTTGAGCCACATCCCCAGCCCCCCCCCTTTTTTTTTTTTTTTTGAATTTACGATCCTACTGTCTGACCTTCCTAAAGTAACTAAGATCACAGGTTCTGTGCCGTCACTCCCAGCTCGTTTACGAGTTCTGATGGTGTTTCTGTGGATTCTTCACGTTTCCCTAAGTATGAGATTATGCCATCTGCCAACGAGGACAATTTTAGTGACATCTCCAATTGGTGTGCCTTCCTTTCTTCCTCTTACCTGGTTGATCTGGTTAGTACTTCCAGAGCTCCATTGAATACAAGAGGAAAGCACAGACATCCTTGTCTCATTTTAGATTTTAGGGGAAAATCCTTCAACCTTTTCCTCTTTGCTGTATTAGCAAGGTTTGTCATGCACGGGTTTTAGGGTGTGGAGGTATCCATTCCTTCTTGTTTGGGATTTTATTTTTGTTCTAGGTGCTGGGTCTGGACCCCAGGACCTTGTGCATGCCAGGCAAGTGCTCTGACACCGAGCCACACCCGTGAGGTACACTCCTTGTACACCTAATGCATGGAGAGGTTTTATGATCAACGAATTTAAATTTTTAATAAGTGCTTCTTTCTGAGTCTCTAGAGATGACCAAATGATCGTTCTTCCTTCTGTTATGTGACATATCACATTTATTGATTCACCTATATTGAATGATCCTTGCATCTCTGGTATGAACCCAACTTGATTATGGTGAAGAATCTTTTGGATGTGCCTTTGGATTCTGTCTTGCTAGTATTTTTTGGGGGGGGGGCCACCATTTCTTCAAATGTTCTACCCTTTTATCTCTCTTCCTTGTGGAACTCTTATAAGTATGTCTGTGAGGGATCCTACAGGCCCTTGAGAGTTAGTTCATTTTTATCCCAAGTCTGTTTTTTTTTTATTCCTGTTCTACATAACAATAACTTCAACGGACCTATCTTCAGGTTCACCCATCCTTTCTTCTGCCTGCTTATTAAATTTTCTGATAACTCCCTCTAGTGAGTTTTTTCATTCCATCATTGTACTTTTCAGTTCCAGAATTTCGGTTTGGTTCCTTTTAAAAATAAAAGAGAGAGAGAGAGAGAGAGAGAGAGAGAGAGAGAGAGAGAGACAGAGACAGAGAGACAGAGAGACAGAGAGACAGAGAGAGACAGAGACAGAGAGAGAGAGAGAGGGAGGGAGGGAGGGAGAGAGAGAGAGAGAGAGAGAGAGACTATTTTTAGAGCAGTTTCAGTTTCGCAGGAAAATTGAGTACAAAGAGTTCCCATCGACTCTCATCCTGCCTCAAAACACAGGCCGCTTCCCCCTCTGAACAGAACGGGTACCTTGGTCACAGTCAACCCACACGGGGGACACGCCACCTGGGGTCCACGGTCTACGTTCAGATCCACTCCTGGCCGTGTATTTGTTTTAATTAGTTACACATGACAATACAATGACCTTGACAGATCACACATTTGAATCAAATGGGGTATGATTTCTCATTTTTCTGAGTGTACAGTTTGCAGAATCACATTGGTCATGCAGTCACGCACATACCCACAGCAATACTAATGTCTGTTTTATTCTGCTGCCCTTCCTATACCCCCTTCCCCTCCTGCCCCTCCCATCCTTTCTCTCTACCCAAGCTAAGGTGATGCTGTTCTTTTTTCCCCCCTCACATCTTCATACACTTAGCATAATCTGCTCTAATGCCATCCATTTCCCTGCAAATGCCATGATCTTGTTATTTTTTATTGCTGTGCAATATTCCATTGTGTATAAATGCCACATTTTTATTTTATCCATTCATCCGCTGAAGGGCATCTAGGTTGGTTCCACAGTCTAGCAATTGTGAATTGTGCTGCTATAAACATTGTGGCTGTGTCCCTGTAGTATGCTCTTCTTAGGTCTTTTGGGCATAGACTGAGAAGAGGGACATCTGGGTCAAATGGTGGTTCCATTCCCAGCTTTCCAAGGAATCTCCATACTGCCTTCCAAATTGGCTGCACCAATTTGCAGATCTACCAGCAGTGTGTGAGTGTACATGTTCTTTTTTTTATTCAGACATGGTTTTCCTATTTCCTTTAGTTCTTTGCCCGTGATTTCCTTGATCTACCTTGAACATAGTCAAGATCCCTGATTCAACACCTTTGGCTGATGGCTCCAATGTACATCCAGCCTTCTGTGGAGATAACGTAATGTCACGTTCTTCATCTCCTGTGAGCGTTTCTAGGCCTGTGATATTTTGGAGAACTGGACATTTTGCGTATTATGCTGTGGTAACTCTGGAAATCTGGTTTCCCCCACTCCCCGGGGACTGGCTCTTGCTCATGAAGGACTGGAGCCATTCACTTGTGACTTTTTCAAACTCTTTTTGCACACGGTATGTGTTCCTTGCTGTGCACCGTCACTGAAGTCTCTGTTCCTCTAGCTTGGTGGTCACCCGGGATCCTCCCCAGAAGCCACGTCAGCCCTGTGGGGTTCACCGTGGTGCTGGCCCTGAGTGATCCAGACCAGCAGAGTCAGCAACCAGAACCCACAACCCTGATATCATAAGGATCAGGGCCTTCTGGCCCAACCTGGCTCCAGCAGATGCTAACCAGGAACTTGGGCAATGGCCTCCCCACTGCTGCCTTCCAGGATTTGGGGACCAGGGAATGGAGCTCTTCTTGTGCTTCCTGCCTCACCTCCTCTGGCCCCAGGTGCCCGACTTCGGTTGGCTGGGTTTGAGTTCTTTCCGTCTGCTGATTCCCAGCTGTTGAAGACGGAGGCGGAAAGAGTTGCTCAGGGGGACATCCCTCACGCTCTCCCGGATAGAGAATAAGAAATGCTGGGAGCAGGCACAGGGGTGCACACCTGCAGTCCCAGAGACTCAGGGGACTGAGCGGGAGGATGGCAAGTTCAAGGCCAGCCCGGGGCCACTTAGTAAGACCCTGTCTGGAAAGAAATAAATAAATAAAAGGGGGGCTGGGGATGCAGCTCCGGAGTAAAGTGCTCCTGGGTTCAGAGAAGGGAGAGGCCGGTGTCCTAAGAACAGACAGAACATTTTTTATCAAAGAAGTGCTGCATCTCGGCCTGAGTACGTACAGGCTGCCAAGCACCGGCGCAGGTGAGACTCGGAAATTGTGTGGGCAGAGAAAGCCAGACAGGAAAGTTCTAGAAGGGCGGGGATAAGAAGTCGGAAGAGCAGGACTGGAGATGCAGCTCCCTGCAGAGCATTTGCCTCGTTTGACCCCAGCATTGCAACAAAGGAAGCAAAAAAGCAAAACATTAGGGGCCCCTGGGAAGAGCCTGGGATGAGAGGTGGCCCCAGGGAGTGGTCCAGGGTGCAGGGACCTGCCCGTCTCCCTCCACAGTGGGCTGAAATGATAGCATGGATCCAGGGTCACCAAACTGTATGTGGAAGGCTTGTGCACTTTGCACACGTCCCTGTCTGTGTTTCACACCACACTAAATAAGAAAAAAGGAAGGGAGGAAACATTGACAGAGTGTTTGCTGTAGGTAAAGTCGGCTTTAAAAAAAAAAAATCCATTCCTTTCATGAGCCCTTGCTATGCCCTGGGCACTCTCCAGGTCCTGAGGACCTAGCAATTCCATCCAGACTCTCTGTTCCGCTTGATGCAAGACACAGCGCGAAAGGAAAGTTATCTCAGTGACAAGCAAAAGTGGCTTGTCACAGGGTCGGGGGAGTCACAAAGGTCTTCCCTGAAGACAAAAAAAAAAAAAAAAAAAAAGCTTCAGAAATCTTGAGGATGGGGAGGGGTTGTGGGTTGGGGGGAAAGAAGAGCCTTTTATGTAATGGGAACAGCGTGTGCAAAGGTCCTGTGGCAGAAAGAGGCAGAGCATGGAAGGAGGGCAGAGAGCACGGCCAGGCAGGGTGCAGCTGACGTGAAGGAGGGAGGGACTCTCAGAATAAGCATTTCGTAGATGGGGGAAACTCGGGCATGGAAAGGTGAGGTGGCACCAGTCAGTGCAGCTGGAATGGGGAGCCAGCTCTGCCTGGGTGCCCTCTGCCCACCGAGAGAGACCCAGGGAATAGTCCCTGGGAATCTGTTGCCAGCCACCCTTATGCTCCCTGCCTCTCAGCTCCACAGGGCCTGTGGCTCGGGGTGGCTATGAGATCCTGCCCTGAAGAGAAGTACTGGGACTCCTTGCTGAACGGCTGCATGTCCTGCAGGCCAATCTGCGCCCAACGGAGACCGAGCACCTGCACAGCCTTCTGCAGTGAGTTCTGGGGCCTGAGCCCAGGGAACAGCTGGACCTCCCCACACCTTACTTCCCCCCCAAAGCTTCCTCTGGCCCCATGGCCGTCCGGCAGCTGAGAAGTGGGGTCAGGAGAAGGAAATGCACCCCCTCATTCTTCACCCCCTCATTCGACTCTCGCCACTTTCCTCCTTTCAGTTTCCTGAAGGGGCTGTGTTCTTTCCTGCCCCGGGTCCTTTGCATATGCCCTGCCCTCCACTTGAAATGCATTTTCCTCATTCATCTTCCCTCAACTCCCTCCTACCCAACGTTCAGGTCTCAGAGCCAATATCAGCGGTCTCCCGAGACTCTGCACTGGGAATGAGGCCCTTCTGGTCATTTTCATTTTATTATAGAAATGGTCCAATGTGCAAAAACACAAGAGTTAGCTCTGTGTCCCCATGATCAGCTTTAAAAAAAAATCATTAAAATCCTGCCTTTTTATTTTCTTTTTTTTTTTTTTACATTTATTTATTTTTTTCTTAGTTCTCGGCGGACACAACATCTTTGTTGGTATGTGGTGCTGCTGAGGATCGAACCCGGGCCGCACGCATGCTAGGCGAGCGCGCTACTGCTTGAGCCACATCCCAGCCCCCTGCCTTTTTATTTTCCAAATCATTTTTTTGCTTGAATATTTTACAGTGAATTTTAAAATATCATTTTTACCTGTAAATACTAGATCATGAATCCCTCCCACACCAGGTCCCCTAAAACATAAACTATAGTTTTTTTTTTTTTTTAGTTGTAGATGGACACAATGCCTTTATTTTATTTTCATGTGGTACTGAGGATCAAACCCAGGGCCTCGCATGCCCTAGGCAAACATTCTACTGCTGAGCCACAACCCCAGCCCCTATAAATGGAATCTTTTTTTAAAAAAATTTATTTTTCTTTAATATTTATTTTTTAGGTGTAGCTGGGCCTTTATTTTTATGTGGTGCTGAGGATCGAACCTGGGTCCTGCCCGTGCTAGGCAAGCGCTCTACCACTGAGCCACAATCCCAGCCCCTAAATGGAATCTTAAAAGAAAGTTTACTTGTGGAAATAAAAATATTCTCAGGCTTTCTAGAAGGTAAACTGATTGTCCCAGCTATTTTTATTTTGGGGCAGTGCGGGGGCTGGAACCCGGGCCTTGTGCATGTTAGGCAAGCGCTCCACCATTGAGCTGCGCCCTCAAGGAGCCCTTAAATAGAGTTCTCTGTATCCTTGGTGTAGGTTCTGTCGGGCTCTTGAAGGTCAATGGCTTGGGCTTTTAGTTTTCTTGGCTTCTGCTCCTTGGCACTGATACTTCTTCTAGCGGCTGACATTCCCATTTATTTTTAAAATAATAAAATGCTACTCATGTGAGCATTCCCACCTGTCTTTCAATCCCCTCCCGCAACTTGCCAAAGAGGACTCTGACCTTCCCCTCTGTTCCTTATGCTAATTGGAGATATATTTCTTCTTGATGGGGTTTGGAAAAGGCAAGTAAAGAATGACAATGAAGGCAATTGAAGAATCTAGTTTATCACTTTTAAAAGATAAGTAGAAATCTTCCTAGGCTTGAAAACTAAGAAATGGAATCTTTTTTTAAAAAATATTTATTTATTTATTTATTTATTTTTAAAAAAGAAGAGTTTTTTAAAGAATCTATAGGCCAAAGAAGAAGTAATAATAAAAAGAAAAAAATCATTTTGAACTAGATTCAGGAAAAACACTATGTATTAAAATGTGTGTGATGCAGCCACAGCAGCACTTGGAGGATGATTCATAGCCTTCCGTTTGTATAAATTCGATTTGTAAAAAGACTTGGATTATTCTGGGATTGCTATTTGAGTTGGACTGTGGCTTTTTTTTTTAACTTTGATGTCCTTTGAGATGAGACCCAGAGCTCCTGCAGGCCCATGTCACCCATCACTCCCTTCTGTTTCCCAGAGTCCCTCAGTTGCCTCAAGGAGCAAGGTAAATATTACGACCGTCTCCTGAAAGACTGCGTCAGCTGCACCCCCATCTGCGGACAGCACCCAAAGCCATGTGAATACTTCTGTGAGAACAAACTCCGGAGTCGAGTGAACCTTCCACCCCAGCTCAGGAGGCCACAGATGGGGGAGACGGAAACCAGGTCAGACAACTCAGGAAGGTACCAGGGATTGGAACACAGAGGCTCAGAGGCAGGTCCAGGTAAGCCTGGGGTGGGGAGGGCCAGAATGCACAGGAGGCTGGCCACCAAGCCTGGTCAGAAGGGTCTGCAGGGCTGGGGTCGCTGTAGCTCCGTGGTAGAGCCTTTGCCTGGCACACGTGTGAGGCACTGGATCTGATTCTCAGCACCGGACATAAATAAATAAAATAAAGGTCCATCGACAACTAAAAAACATATATTAAAAAAAAAAAAAAAACGAAGAGTCTGCGATATAAGAAGCCCAGAGTCCAGGCAAATGGTCAGAAGCCAGGGTAGTCAACCCAGGATAGCAAAACAATTTAGATAAAATTTCCACAAGTGTGTGGGCAAGAAAGGAGGAGAAGAAATGGCCTGACTTGTAATGGAGGCTACTGAGGTTCTTTCTTTTAAAACTTTTCATCTATTCTTTCATTTGTATGGATTAGTTATACATGACACTTTTTAGTATATTTTAACTCACACAGAATTCTACAATTTATGGAGTACCATGTGATTTTTTTTGGAGGGGTGGGTACTCGGGATTGAACTCAGTGGACACTCGACCACTGAGCCACATCCCCCAGCCCTGTTTTGTATTTTATTTAGAGACAGAGTCTCACTCAGTTGCTTAGGGCCTCGCTTTTGCCGAGGCTGCCTTTGAACTCGCGATCCTCCTGCCTCAGCCTCCTGAGTGGCTGGGATTTCAGGCCATCCTCAGATGAGCAAGTTTTTGAAACGTGAGCAGCCCAGCCTACGTGAGCACTGTGCCAGGAGGCCACCCCCGGCCTCCACACCCAGTCTCAGCCTCCGGTGAGGGACAACGGAGAATTCCTTTGAATGAGAAGGAAGAGCTATGACTAAGCCAAACAAAACTTTATGGCCATTGTGGACATAGTGAGAAGAGTCTGCCCAGCTGGGCAGCCGCTGAGGGCCAGGTGTCAAAAATAATCGAATTGATCCGCCCAGCAGACACCTGGAGACTCCCTACCCTGTTGCGTGGTGTTAGGAAGGGGGGAGGGGGACTCTGTGTGGAGTCGGGAGCACCCGAGACGACCTTGGAGCTGCCCTTGGCCTATCAAACAGCAGTTCCCTGGAGAGTCACATAGCAAGTATGTGACAGAGTTGGGCTCGGTCCACCCAGCAACAGCCGGAGGACCCAGAGCAGGACCCATGGGTGGGATCGCTGATTCCTGAGGGTGACCGGTTGCCCTTAGGAGGAGGTGAGTCACATCCTGCTTGGGACCACCAGCCAAGCCCCTCACCAGAAGGTACTTGGGGCTTCATCTTGGCTGCAAGGACCAGAGCTCCCAGGACGTGTAGGTGGGGTGCATAAGGACAGGTTGGGAGGTCAGGAGCGGGGGGTCAGCCTTCCTGCGCCTCACCCTGCAGCTTTGGCTGAACCGTGGTGTCACCGGGGGACACCACAGGCCCTCCCAGAGCCTCAGAGACTTGGTGATTCTCTTGCTGTCCCCTGTCCCTCCCTGCCAGGCATCTCCCTGGTGGCCTGTGGCTGAGATCTCTCTGCTCTCTCCTCTCCTATCTCTGTGGGCTGCCGGGGCAGGGGCCGGGCTGGCGTGGATTGTAGACAGGAAGTCGGGGCCACATGCACAGGGGACAGACCCAGATGTGGACCTACCGGAGGGGAGGGAGCAGAGGTCAGGTTGGTCTGCCCCCACCACCCGTACCCTGCACTGCGAGGCCCACCTCAATGGATTTCAGGATTCTCAGGCCGCCCACGCAGGACTGCCGTGCCTCGGGGGAGGCCAGAGTCTCACGGAGGGAGAGACAACAGACAGGACTTACGCTAAGGATAGACTGATCTCTCGCACGCCTGTAACCCCAGTGGCTCAGGAGGCTGAGGCAGGAGGATCACAAGTTCAAGACCAGCCTCAGCCCCTTTAGCAAGGCCCTAAAGCAGCTTCGTGGAGATCCTGTCTCAGAATAAAAAATTGACAGAAGGGCTGGGGATGTTGCTCAGTGGTTAAGCGCCCCTGGGTACAATCCCGGTATCTACATATTATTTTTTTCTAGGGGGGACAGGAACGCAGTGATCCATCATCCACTTCTCTAGCAGGTCTGGTGGCCTGGAAAGGGACAGAGAAAGGAGGAGGGGGAATGAGGCAGAACAGCTAGCAGCCAGGGGTGGCTGGAGATGGCAGGGGGAGGGGCGAGGTGCCACATGACAGAGGGACTCTCTTGCCGGGCTGGGGAGGCCAGTGTCCGGCTCGAGGCAGGGACGCAGCAACTGGACAAGAGGTCAGAAGGGGGCTGGGAGGCGATTTTCCCGTGGCCTCTGGGGACACGGATGGCAGCAAGGGTCCCGAGTGAGTGCTATGTCTGGCCACAGATAACAAGGACCTGAGCGGAACAGAGGTGTGACATGAGGAGGTGGGGCGAGGCCAAGACCTGGGTGACATGGGGAAGTTTCAGGATGCTCCTTCCCAACTGTCCCCACCCATAATGCCCTCCTGGGGCTCTCTGGAGGCTCCGGTGACTTCCCATTTGCCGTGTGTGTGTGTGTGTGTGTGTGTGTGTGTGTGTGTGTGTGTGTGGCACATGAGAGCCAGCTGTCCTTGCAGGTGACCTGGGTAGCTTCCTGTGGCTGCGGTGACCTTGCTCCACAGACGGAGTGACTCCGAACGACACAGGTGGACCCAGCCACAGCTCTAGAGGCAGGAGGTCAGAACCAAGGTCTGCCCAGGGCTGGGCTCTGTCCATCCTCCAGCTTCAGGTGGCCTGCAGGCATTCCTGGGCTTGCGGCCCCATCACTCGGGCTCTATTCCCGTCTTCACCCCAGTCTCTACTCCTGGCCTCCTCTGTGTCTGCCTCTCTCCTCCCCCGTCTTCTGGGGACACTGGTCATTGGATCTGGGACCCACCCTCGTCCAGGGCCATCTAGTCTCCAGGTCCTCAATTCATTACGTTCTGCAGAGACTCTGTCGTCACATGTGCAGGTCACGAGGGGACGTCTCTTGGGGGGGTGTGTGGGGGGGTGCACTGTAAGGGAAAGAGACGTCCCCCGGGGCACTTCGAGTGTTCCCATGTGACAGGCTTGGGGACAGCCAGGACCCTGTGTGTGCTGAGCTCTGGATGGCGTCTGATCTGGAGAACTTGGATCTTTACCCCCGACGACGGGGAGAGAGACATAGACACAGAACTGCTTGGCTCACGTCGGGTGCCTGCAGGCCACCTTCCCTGGTGGAAGACACAGGAACTTCCTTACCCTGCGGGTTGGAACTGGGCTGTGGGAAAATCGGACCCTTCTCTCATCTTTCCTGATTGCTTGGAAGGTCAGATAAACAGCTTGGTTTCTTTTAGCTTGGTTTCTTCTTTCGTGTGAATGACTCCCTTTTGAATTTTTTTTTTTTTCTCCTTGGGACTGAGGATTGAACCCAGGGGTACTCTATCACTGAGCTACATGCCCAGGGTCTTTGCTGAGTTGCCCGGGTTTGGGCCTCAAACTTGCAATCCTCCTGCCTCAGCCTCCCAAGTCACAGGGATCACAGGTGCGCACCAACATTACCCAGGTTCCACTTCCATCTTTAGCCTGGTTCTGGGAGGACCCGGTGCAGGAGGAGGCTAAGTCCAAAACAGTAGCCCCCTCTAACTTACTCAGCAGCGCCCCCTGGTGGGGACAGAGCCGGGACCTGGGAGCCACTTTGGAGTGACCCAGGCCAGCTGAACATTTATAATATGGTGGAGAGGCACAGCTCCAGCCGGAGCTGGGACAGCAAGCAGGCTGTGGAAATTCTATTTTTAAGTGAGAGATGGCTTTGAAGACAGTTTTTTAAAAGACAGACATAAGGCGAAAAAGCAAAGCGAAATTCACAAAAACTGGCTTAGAAATGAACTCTGCCTGGGACCTGCGGGGCCCTCTGGAGGGCAGAAGCTGTGCACAGTGCCCTCTGGTGGTAGGATCTGGGAACTGCAACCAGGGGCCATCTTCTGGGAGGTTGATTTTCATGGGCATCAATTCTGACAAAGCTTGCTTGATGCTGGGGATATAGCTCAGTGGGTAGAGAACTTGCCTCGTAAGCACAAGGCCCTGGGTTCAATCCCTAACATCCGCCAAAAAAAAAAGATACAACCACTGACAAAGCTTGCTCACAGGAGAGTGCCTGCCTACCATGTGTGAGGCCCTGGGTTCCATTCCCAAAATGTGCTTTTGACTGAGCTCCTTTGCCCTCTGGGATCAGGGTAGAGTGATCCTGTGTGTAGGTAGGGGGACATGAGAGTGGCAGTCAAAGGAATCAGAAAATTACATTTTAAATGGTGGCAGATGACTGGGCACAGTGGTGCACGACTGTAATCCCCCATGACTCAGGAGGCTGAGGCAGGAGGATCTCAAGTTTGAGGCCAGCCTCAGTAACTTAGTGAAGACCCCTGTCTCAAAATAAAAATTAAAAGATTTTGGGATGTAGCTCAGTGGTACAGGGCCCCCTGGGTTCAATCCTTGGTACTAAACAAGTAAGAACTAAAAGTAAATGGTGACAGATGGTTTCAAATGGCCCTGAAAAGAGCCAACCCGCACTAGCAACATGGGAGGCGCCTGTTTTCCCACACCCCTTGGGGGACAGGTAGAAAACGAGGTTTTTTGGGGGGTAGTTTTAATCTGCGTTTCTCTTCTTAGTCCAAGGGCTTTCAAAAGCCTGACTTCTGAGCAGGGTCCTAGGTAGGGACGATTTCTCACTTCCCCCAGGAAGACCTGAGACCATTGGTCTGGGCAGAGAGGAAAAGCAGAGAAACTGGAAAAGTCCTGTCTTTACTCCCCCTAAAATCAAAGGGGCTCTTGAGAGTCACCCAGTGCGGCATGGAAAAGCCACCCGAAACTTAGTGCCCTAAAAGTAATAGCCGTTGACTAGTCTTTGCAATCCGGAGGGGGCGGGGCTTAGCTGGGCCAGTCTCCTGCTGGCCTCATTTGGGGTCTCTCATGGGGCCACCAGGCTAGGGATGGTGCTAGGGATGGGGACCTTGGAGGCCCAGCTCTGACGCTTAGGTCTCCCAAGAGAGCAAAAGCAGGGGCGGCCAGGCCTGCCTCAGGTGCAGGGCCAAGGCTGGCACAGGGTTACCCCAGGCCCTCCTCCTGGGTGACATGCGTCCCGACTCAGCCCTGAAGGGAAGGGAGGGAACTCTGCCCCGATGTGGTGGACAGCGGTCTGGTCCGTCCAAACCTCATGCTGAAAATATTCCAGGTGTGCAAATGTCTGCTCTTCCTCCTGGAATGACCACGCAGTCACCTCTGCTCTGTGGCTGTCTGTCGCTGCCATTCTGTCTCGGCTGTGAAGGCTGCCGGCTTCTGTCCTGTGGGTCCAGCCAGTAGGACATTTGTGTTTTATCCCAGGGCCCAGTGGGAACAGTGAGCCTCAGTCTCCAGAGGTGGAGCACCACCTCCTGAGGACCATGTGTGCCCCCTTCTCTGGGCTGTCTGAGCTCTAGGCACATAGAAGACAGCACCCCAGGCCCACCCAGAACGCCTGTCTCCACCTTGTAAATGCCCTGGTGACACCAGCATCCTGCTAGCCCTGTCACTTCCTCAACTCTTGACTCTAAAGAGTGTGTGTAAGGATGAGCGGCAGTGCTTGCCCTGTGGCCTGGGACTCCATCAGACCTGCTCCCCGTCACAGATCTAAGACTGGGAACAATCAATATCACTTAGCCATTCAGTTTTGTCATCTGCAAAATGGTGTGTAAAATGGTGGAGGTGTGCATGGGCTCTCTCTCGTCCAGCGAGGAGATCCATAGAACAGGGCAGAGGAGAGTGTGGCTGCGGAGTTGCTAATCAAGACCTCTGGAGACCAGGCAGGAAGCAGGGCTGATTTTATTGAGCAGCTACCATGTATTCATACTCAGGCAGCAGCTAAGCAGGTTACAGGCAGCC
Source organism: Ictidomys tridecemlineatus (assembly GCF_052094955.1). Lineage (NCBI taxonomy): Eukaryota > Metazoa > Chordata > Mammalia > Rodentia > Sciuridae > Ictidomys > Ictidomys tridecemlineatus. The sequence goes on from NC_135479.1 coordinate 63,813,432, forward strand.
ACCAATGCAATGTCTGCTAACTGTGCTTGCGGTGACCAGTCGAGGAGTGGATTGTGGAGCAAATGCTGGGATTGCCACAGGAGTCCTCGTGCCCAGGGCTGTGCCTCTGGGGTAAGCGGTGTGTCAATTACGTGCCTAGCACGAGGGGAGTGATTTGCCACTTGGGTGCCCTTAACGTATGCCACATATGCAGTCCTCCGAAGGGGTGCTGTGGAAAGCCGTCTGGCATTTCTTAAAGAAGTTAAGCAATCATGTCATGAATCAGCAACACAGCTCCTAGGTCTACACCCAAAAGAATTCAAAAACACATCCACGGAAGCCTCACCCATGCACGTTCCCTAGCAGTCTATTCACGGTGATCCAAAGGTGGCAACAACTTAAAAAAAAAAAAAAAAGAGATGTATACTTTCAAAGGATGAACTGGATGGCAGATGAATTATTTCTCAATTTTCTTTTAAACTGGGGGCAACCAATTATCCAGTGATAAAGATGAAGGAAAATACTTGTGCAAAAAAAGTGCCCAGCACCTAGAATGGGCTCGGTAACTTGTCCCATCATGCACACGTTTGCCTGCATGAGTCCAATATATGCATATTTTATTACATCTAGCTATTTGTCCTTCCACGCCAGGACCTAGCTCTTGTCCCAATTCCAAAGGCCAGGAAGGATAACTTGGGGATAAGGAAAAATGTCAAAGGAGGGTTTTGACCCAGCAACGGGGTCTTTCTCTGGCATCCCAAGGCTGGGGGGGGGCTGGTTAGTAATCTTGCGGGTCCTGCCCTCAAAGCATAAGCTCATCCAGGAAGGCTTCCTGGTGGAGGAGGGGCTAGGTGCCGAAGAGAGGGAGACTCTCTTCCTGCGCTGTCATCTGCACATCTGTCTCTGGGACCATTCCAATCGCATAATGAGGGAGAAAGAAGTGCAATGTCAGGAGGGTGTCTGGGGTAGGGGAGGGGTGGGGATGGCTGCTGGCCACCCGAGAAGGGCCTTGAACTCAGGGTCGTGCACTTGCACTTGTCTTGCAGTCCTCGTGGGACCCAAGCTGAGCGCCGACCAGCTGGTCCTGATCTACAGCACGCTGGGGCTCTGCCTCTGCACCATACTCTGCTGCTTCCTGGTGGCCGTGGGCTGCTTTCTCAAGAGGAGGGGAGGGGGGCTCTCCAGCCAGCCCACAGCAGGGCGGTGCAGAACCCGGAACAAGTCCTCCCACGGTAAGTGCCTGACACCGGGGTCCTCGTCCTCTTTACTGCTTGTGCGACCAGACTCGCACATCGGTCACCGCCTGCTTCTGAATCAGGGTCCCCGCCCTCCCCTGACCGTGCGCTGGGGTTTGCACCCAGGGCCTTGCACATACGTGCTAAGCACGTGCTCTTCCACTGAGCTCCATCCCCAGCCCTATCTATGCAGCTAATGGACGCAGATGTGTTTGCCAGGTCTTAATAGGTAGAAGTCTGGGACACATCCCTAAGGTATCTCTTGGTTAACATCTTGGTTAAAATGCCTAGGCAGAAAGAGAGAGCGCAGGTATGGGACACGGGGACGCAGGACGCTCTCTGAGCTAATGGGTTGGGGGGCGCACCCTGTGAGTGGGTGTGGGTATGCAGTGGGGGGCATAGGTGTGTAAGGGTGTGTGTATTGGGGGGGGTTAAGTGAGAACCAAGATTTGAGAGCCAAGATTTGAAAGCCGAGTGCCCAAGGGGCGAGCCTGGGGTGGCTCTTAGTTCCTAGATTAGGGGACACTTTTGGAGTCCGGGCGGGGCTGGGGTGGGTAGAGCAGTGCAGGGTAGTGTCGCCCCCAGCCGACGTCCTCTCCTGTCCCCGCAGACCCCGCGATGGAGGCTGGCAGCTGTGCGGACGCGCCTCCCGAGCCGGTGGAGACATGCAGCTTCTGCTTCCCCGAGCGCAGGGCGCCCACCCAGGAGAGCGCGGGCGCGCTGCGGGCTCCGGAGGCTGCGGACCAGGACAGCGGGGTGCACCACGCTGGAACGGCCGCCCCGCAGCCCTGCGCGCACGCCACCACCAACGGCGGTTTTGGTGTCGTGTGCGCGCCCGCCCTGGACGGAGTCCCCGGTGAATGAAAGCTGGGTGACCAGGACGCAGGGAGATGAAGAGACTACGGAGGGAGTGAGAGACGGGCAGGGAATGGGGCAGAGAGAGAGAGAGAAATCGAGAGGAGGAGGACAGACGGAGGAAAGAGGAGAGGGGACAAGTGCCAGAGTCGGAACTCGGACATGGACATTCTTTATCTAACCGTAAGTCGCCGACACCTAAACACACACGCAATAAAGTCATCTGTGCATGCTGGTCGCGGCTCCAAGAGCCCTTTTCCCTGTAAAATAAACATTTTCCCACTCCTCCGGGGTCTCGGTGGGTCCTTCTATCTAAAGAGCTCAGGCATCCACCCCTCGCCCTCCTTGGCTCCGACTCGGCCCAATGCAGCTGCCCGGGGACCTGGGGCTCTGGCGGTCTTCCCAGAGAGCTGGTGGGGCTGCCTCATTTAAGAGGGAGAGCCCAGAAAGATGGAAGAATGGTCTGCAGAGAAGATGGGTGTCAGCACCTGAGAAGCAGGGACTTGGGTGTCTTGAGTTCTTTCACAAACAACAAATTCTCTCCCATGCCCCTTTGGTGGGGCCATGAAAGGACAGCGTGTATGTGTATATGTGTGTGTGTGTGTGTGTGTGTGTGTGTGAGTGTGTGTTCACACCCATGCACGGGCCTGAAGGGCATTTGGAGCTGATGGTAGCAAAACTCTCAGGAGCAGTGGGTGTTCACTGGACCCCAGCAGGAGACTTTTTCTTTTGTATCAATTTTTAAAATTAGCATTTAAACCTACAGTTTCATTAGCACTTAAACCTTGAGTGGCCTAGCTATTCTTAGGAGCCTTTACACAGTAAGGTTGTTATGCTGGAATTCGGGACCCCCCAAAGTCCACCAGAGACCAAGATCGATGTAAGCAGCAAAGATGTGTTTATTGCGCGCTAGCTCAGTCCTCCGTGCACATAGAGCAACTGGTGATGCTGAGAGGCCCTGAGCCCAGGGTTTGCAGCAGTTTTATACAATCTTTGGGGAGGGCAGGGACTTCACATACATCATAGCATCTTTAGGCAAATCATCACACACTGCAGGAAAATCATAAAACAACTCTAAAACATGATTAGCACATTCACTGGCAGGAACAAGTTGAGAGGGGTGATTGGTTACTACAAGAGGGGGATTCCTTTGAACTGATTGGTTTAGGCCACAAGAGGTGTACGTGCTGAACTACATGGTTTCCCAACATGTTATCAACCACCATAAACTACTGGGAGGGTCATCTGGCATCCCAGGTATTTTCCCTGTCTCATGCTGATTGGTGGTTGCTAGGGGGTTGCTGTGGATCCCCACCTAGCCTGACTGAGTCAGGGACACCTGGCGCTGCAGATCTCTCCTGTTATTTGTAGATAAACAACTCAGCAGGGTGGGAATGTGCCTTGGAGTGCTCTGTGGGTCTTTCCAAGGACAAAGGCCATGTCCCTTCCTTGGACAGGCTTTGCTCTGAGGTAGAGGCTGGTTTTTCAAGGTAAAGACATGATTGTGTATGTGAGCTCTCTCATGCTGCACCCCCCCCACCACCACAGGGTCACGTTGTGGACCCACACTTGGCCAAGTACCACTGCACTGGTGTGTGCTCAGAGACGCAGCATTGTGAGTTAAGGCATGCCTGGAAGCTGTGCAGACGGCTCTCCTTATTGATCTGTGGTTTTCAAATTCTGCTCATCTGAACCTGAGGGTGGGGGTCTGGATGTAGGATGCTTCTGGAACCACTTGGAGTGGGGGAGGGATTGCTGAAAACAGGATGCTGACATCCAAATCCACCTTCAATCAGACCCAATTAATCTTGTAGAGTTATTTATATAGTTTGTTCAGTTGACCCTTGGCCTAAGTTCTTTGTTGTTTTGTTTTTAAAAGAAAAGTATCCTTTGCTAGAAATAAACCTAGATACTGTCAATTTTGCCCACCATGTGTTGCTTCTACCTTGAAAATAGATCCTGATTCCAGACACTTGCATGACCTCTGTGATTTGAATTCTCTTCATTGTCACCTGGGTTATTGTCTCACCTCTCTCAGCCTCCTCACTGACACCTTGCTCCTGCAACCCCAAGGGGATCAGCAAGTTTTTTTTTTTTTTTCTGGAAAGGATCAGTAAAAGAGTATCTTAGACCTTGGGGACCATGCAGTCTCCATTGCAACTACTCCACAATTACTCGACTCTGCCATAAGAATCCAAAAGCAGCCCCAGCTAGTCAGCAAGCCCACGGGGGTGACTTTAATAAATAATAATATCTAATTAAACTTGATTGATTAGAACAGGTGGGGAGGTGGGATGTGAACTGTGGGCTGCCAACCTCTGCTTGACTCCACAGCAACACTGATCTGTCTGTGCCTCTTTAAAAGACATGTTTACATAGACATCTTTAATCAATCACAGCCACCCTCAAATAGTAATGCATCTCTTTGCATTTAGGGTAGGATTCTTACAACCCTAAATTCCCCCCACCTATCTTTTGTGCTGTTGTTGTCTTAAATTTTACTTCTACAAGTTCTATAAACTCATGAGACATTGTTACTACTTTTGCTTTAGAAAGACAGTATCTCAGAGGCATTAAACATTTAAGCAACAATGTCTTGCTGGGCAGGGACCTGCCTGGAACCCCAACTACAGGAGGCTGAGACAAGAGGATTCCAAGTTTAAGGGCAGACTGGGCAACCTAGTGAGATCCTGACTCGAAATTTTTAAAAGGGCCAGGGGATGTATGTGCCTTAGTGGGTTCAATTCCCAGTGCCAGAAGAAAAATAAATGTCTTTTAATTTGCCTTCATTTCAAGGGATCTTCATCAAAGCGTCTTCCTGGTAGCACAGTCTTTCCATCTGAGGGACTTCTTTAAACCTATCTTATAATGTTATAATGCTGGTCTCAGTTTTTGTTTGAAAAGGCTTGCTTTCTTTTCTACTTTTGAAAGACATTCTTTCTAGGTATAAGATTGGAGATTGACAGTGGTTTTCCTTTTAGCATTTTAAGGGTGTTACTCTGTTATCTTTGACTTGTGTCATTTCAGACAAAACACATGTTACTAATCTCTACCTTTGGTCTCGTAATGTGTGCCTTTTTAATATTGTTTCAAAGTTCTGGTGCCTTATTATTTTGTTATCACTCATATATATATTTTTTTGTGATTCCGTTTGGATGCTTTCCATCAACCTTCAAGTTCACTGATTCTCTCTTCAGCTGTGTTGAATCTACTCATGGGCCCATCAAAAGCATATTCTTTTTATCTTGCCACTTTTTCTTTTACATTTCCATTTCCCTCCATTGAAGTGTCTCTCTCTGCTGAAATTCTTCATCTATTTAAGCATGTGGTCCACCAGAGCTTTTTTTTAAAAAAAAAAAAGGTGCCTGTCTTCCTCCTGCAGTCTCTTAGAGTGAGGGGTTGAGTCATCTAAGGCAGGAATCCAGCTGGGTTTGGATTTTGAAGTCACTGTTTACTTTTAGGGCTTCAGGTTCCCCTGGTGTTATGCTCTTGGGTGACGATGCAGGTCACAATATTCCTGTTCCACCCTGGGTTTTACTCCTTTTGTATGGACCTCCGCTGCCAAGTGGGTGCTCCCCATGCTTCGGGCCCTCCCTCCGTGGTAGACCACTATTGATGATGGAGGGCTTTTTAAAAAAACTTTATTTTTACATGGTGCTGAGGATGGAACCCAGGGCCTCACACATGAGAGGCAAGTGCTCTGCCACTGAGCCACAGCCCAGCCCAACAGGTTTTGCTTGCTGTTTTATCTTGCAGTTTTTGGTTGAATGCTAGACCTGCAGAAGAGCAGACTGATGCAATGTGCCTGTCTTCCTCCTGCAGTCTCTTAGAGTGAGGGGTTGAGTCATCTAAGGCAGGAATCCAGCTGGGTTTGGATTTTGAAGTCACTGTTTACTTTTAGGGCTTCAGGTTCCCCTGGCGTTATGCTCTTGGGTGACGATGCAGGTCACAATATTCCTGTTCCACCCTGGGTTTTACTCCTTTTGTATGGACCTCCGCTGCCAAGTGGGTGCTCCCCATGCTTCGGGCCCTCCCTCCGTGGTAGACCACTATTGATGATCATGACTGTGGGGACAGGGGGATTGTCTATGGTCCTGTTCCCAGTCTCAGTCTGAGGCAGGCCCTGGTCTCCTACTTGGCATGTGAGGACCCAGTGGAAGCTGAAGTCGTGGAGGAGAACTTGCATGGGTGTGAACTGCCCTGGGCTGTTTGGATGCCACCACCACCCCCTGCCCCCAACACCAAGGCTCCATGGGTTGAAACTTGGTCCCCACCGGGCGGTGCTACGATGAAGGAAACTCAGTCCAACTCTTGCATTTAGAGATGTGGCCTACGGAAGTTGCTATGGGATAAGGTCATTAGGAGACCCTGTGACCGAATCCTGGTGGCTTTATGAGAGGGAGAGAGACCGGAATAGACACATGTTCCTGCTCTGTGCTGCCTCAGGACTCTGCCAGGGAGACCATCAGCAGAACTGTGAGATAAATAAAAACCTCTTTTCTTTACAACAAACCCAGTCTGTGGCATGGTGTACTAGCAACAGAAAACGGACAGAGACTCTGTGACAGTCCCCTGAGTTCCACACCCAGCCTGCCCTACACCCAGCCCCTGGCAGTTTTTACATTTTCCCCATTTTAAAGATGAAGAAACTGAGTCTGGAGAGCTCAAGTGACTTGCCAAAGACATCCACAACTGGGACTGGAGCACAGGCAGCGGGGTCTGTATTGCCCAGTCGTTGGCCTCCACTGCAGAGGTTAAACTTAACCCTCGACGGATGAGGGAGGCTGGAACCTCACATGCAGCGATGAAGGCTCTGACCAGGCAGGAGAAACCACATGCACACTCTAGCACAGGAAGCATGGTGAATTCCAGAACTACAAATGACAAACAAAACAGCTCCTCAGGAAAAAACCCTCAGAGTCCAACTGCCACCACCGGCTTCCCACAAGCCTCTCACCCCCACCCCAGCCTCTCCACCTCCCACACTTCTGCTCTTGAGGCCGATTGGCTGGGTTGCGTGGGCGGAGCCAAAGAAGTCCCCCAATGAGCAGCTCCGTGGTCTGAAAGGGCAGGGAAACAGCCCAATGAGCATCACTGCAGAGGAGCCAATCAGCTAGATGTTGCTGGGGCCGCTGTGAGCCAATCATCAGCTGGCAGCTGGAAGTTTGCTGGCAGCTGAAAGTTTGCTGGGGCCCCTTTGGCTGTGGCTCTCAACATCTCCCTCTCTCTGTTTAAACAACAAGCATGTGGCTTAGGGACCGTGCCTGCCTTAGGTTGTCCAATACTACATATGGTCCTTACCCGTCATCAGATGAGCTGACCTCAGGGCGTCAGCCTCCTGTCTTAGGTTGGTACCATTGTAATTGGATCTTACCCATCATTGACTACCGGTCCAGTATACAGCCACACCTGTGCAGAGGTACCAGTGTGGGGGGGTGAGGTTCTTTGCCTCACCTCTGTTGGCCCCCAAATTTTAGCTGAACGATCATGACAAGCAGAAGGGAGGAAGATACACCAAGCCAATTGACGGCTCCTTTTGGAAAAATTGTACCACCGATGACATCATCAGCAAAAATACCCCAACACTACCACAAGTTGTTGCACCAACAGATAGTTCACAATGCATACAGGTGAGTTCACAATGCATACAGGTGAGTTCACAATGCATACAAGTGATACATAATCCAGGCAAGTTCTGCAAACAGTTCAGTGATGGCTATTGCAGAAGCTGTAGATTGGTTTTATCTTTGTCTTCACCGGCACTGTGATGAAGATAGGAATTCTGGCAATAATGGCTAAAGAAAAAATTATGTAACATTCCAGAAGGCACTAAAAGAAAACAATTTTCTTAATAATTTACATTGTCTTGAAGAGAATTATTAAATATAATGAAAAAAAGGTGAAAGAAAATAAACAGATCTGTTAACCTCCTTTTTTGTTCACATATTAAAACAATCCTCAATAGTTGTTTACCCAATTTAAATTAAACCATTTAAATCAAGTGAATAAAAAAAAATATTTGGATCCATTTTTTCATGAGCGCTCATCATATATGATACATGGACATATGTACATTCAAACATATAACACAAAACACAAATGTGCACACATAATATAATACATACAACACATAACATAATAGTAAAGGCCTTATAACTTTTTACAGGTGAAATCTCCATTGCAATGTTTAAAAACTCTGTAGTCAAAAAAATAGAACTGATCAGCAAAATATTAACCTAGATCTGTATGAGCTCAAAAAACAAAATAGAACTTCATGATATGGGAAAGGGCAATAATAAAATAGATATTGAAAAAAGCATCCTGGTTCTGTTGCAGATGTAAGGATAGCCAAATTGGAGTTTTGGATATCAGCTGTTATGGATTTGAGCCAAATCATCTTCTTTTTGGTCTGTAGAAATCGCTTTAGTCAATCTCTCTGGAATCCAGATCGGCTGCTGTTCTCCCTGTGGAAACACACAAACAGGCCCCCGACTCCAGACAATCACTGGGTCAGGACTTTAGTTAATTTCTCTGGAATCCAAATTGGCTGCTGTTCTTCCTGTGGAAACACACAAACAGACCCCCCAACTCCAGACAATTACTGGGTCAGGACCTTGGTTAATCTCTCTGGAATCCAAATATCCAAATATCTGGATCCCAACTATCAACTGCGGGGGTTGGGAGCCTCCTAGCATATGGAGGTGGTGCTGTTGATTGGACATCTACGCTCTCTGATAGAAAGGTGTTATTAGCAGTCTCCTGTTGTAACTTTTCCCCTGATGGCTTTTTCTGCTTTCCACTTTCTTCCTCTGTCTGACTAGTTCCAGAGGCCTTCTCTTTTACTTGAATCTTTTTCTCTGTCTGACTAGTTCGAGAGACCTTCTCTTTTACTTGAATCAATATGTCTTTTCCTTCCTCTACCATTGTCTGAACTGAAGGCTTTGGACTAAGCAAACAAGATACCAACGCCCACAATGTCAATGTGCCAACTGGCAGAGTTCCTGGGCTTTTCTTTTCTATTCTTTTTAAATCTTCACCATGATGGTTCCATTGTGATATATCTAACAACTCCTCCTTAAAAAGCCATGGGCTACATTTTTGTATTGTATCAACGTATGCCCTGACTGCTCTTGATTTTACTGGGATGCCTCCTTCCTCTAACAATTTACTTAACACTCTTTCGGTTTGTTTTTTACTAATTTCTGATCCCGTATTTCTACTATAACACAACCCAACAAGATGACGCCAAACAAAACCGAGACAGAATGAAATAAAAATGGGATAACAAAAATTCATTATAGCCTTTCTCCCTATCTGTTCCTCAGACGGAAATAGTTTTTCCTCAGATGTGAGCGGTTTTTCTTCCCTCTCACTCATCTCCAGAGACAGGCAACTTAAAACAAAAATGAAGCAAAACAAAAGAGGAATCTTAAAATGGCTACCCATCCTCTCGCCCTGCCCTCAGGGGCGAGCAGTTTACTTACCCTCAGTTGCTCCCCGTGCCAGCCACCAAATGCCGCAGTCTGTTTGGGCAGAATTCAGGAGCCACTTGTCAAAAGAAACTAACTTTATTTTTAGAACTACAAACGACAAACAAAACAGCTCCTCAGGAAAAAACCCTCAGAGCCCAACTGCCACCACGGGCTTCCACAAGCCTCTCACCCCCACACCAGCCTCTCAACCTCCCACAATCCTCCTGCTCTTGAGGCCGATTGGCTGGGTCATGTGGGCGGAGCCAAAGAAGTTCCCCAATGAGCAGCTCCGTGGTCTGAAAGGGCAGGGAAACAGCCCAATGAGCATCACCGCAGAGGAGCCAATCAGCTAGATGTTGCTAGGGCCGCTGTGAGCCAATCATCAGCTTTGCAGTCTGAAGGGCGGGGAAACAGCCCAATGAGCATCACCACAGAGGAGCCAATCAGCTAGATGTTGCTGGGGCCGCTGTGAGCCAATCATCAGCTTTGCAGTCTGAAGGGCGGGGAAACAGCCCAATGAGCATCACCGCAGAGGAGCCAATCAGCTAGATGTTGCTGGGGCCGCTGTGAGCCAATCATCAGCCCGCAGCTGGAAGTTTGCTGGGGCCCCTTTGGCTGTGGCTCTCAACAACCAGGCAGTCACCCCACTGGCTCATAGTGAGCACCAGACAGTGACAGAGGCACAGCTGACTGCCCACACTCCACTCTTAGAACTGACTCAATGGATAGACTACACTGAACTCCCCAGGTCGCCCCATCCGCGGCCAGGTGTTTTACCTGGAATGTCCCACCTTGATGGCCCGGTGCTCCTCGGTACTGCAGGCCTCAGCTCCAAGGTGGTCACATTGAACACCCTTCCTCACCCACACTGGCCCTGTCTCCCTGCCACAGCACAAGCCCACTTCTACCCGCCCGCCAGACCGCGCCCTCCTCGTGGGGAAGACTTCGGCTTTGGTCCCTTCTTGATATGGAACATTAAATAGTTGTTGAAATGAATGGACTTGCGGGTCAGACAGGATCGTCTTGTCTTTTTAGACTTTCCAGTTGTTAACAATCCACAAAAATGACTTCCTCGCTGCTGTGGTGTGTGTCCCCAAAAGATCTCATGCTGGATATCTGGTGCCCAGGGCAGCAGTGTGGGGAGCCTGTGGCAGGAGAGGCTGGGCTAGGAGTGTGTGCTCTGTAGCACCCGTGCAGCGTGTCACCCTGTGGTGCCCACCACGTGAAGACGTGGCACGGAGCTGCTCGGCAGATGCTGGCACCATGTCTTTAGACCTCAGACCATGAGACAATAAATGTCCCTTCTTTACGAGTGTCAGAAATGGACTAAGGACGCTCTGCTGGCTCCCACTTTAAATCACTTGTGACTTTTTTTGTGCCACCACCAGGGGAACAGGGAGGAAAAGGTCGGGGAACCTTCCAACCATTCCTGATAGCCTCCCCCTCCTCTCATTTTCCAGATGAGGGTCTGGGGGCCTCAGAGGGGAATCGCTAGTTCAGGACCCCGCAGAGCCCCAGTGAGAACTCCCATCTCCTCTGAGAAGCGGGTGCTCTCCACAGCATCGACTGCTTCCTGTGGGCGGCAGGATGGGGCGGGAGGGGCTTAAACAGTCTGGATTCGCCTTGGGGAATTCGTTGCATGGATATTGTCTCAGATGAGTTCCCAGGTCCTGGAGTAAAACAGGTGTGATTTCAGGGGTGTGTGTGCACACTTGAAGGCAGCCATTGAACTGGTCCAGATTGGGGCTTCAGGTTCACTCTGGTTGAAATTGGACCCCAGGGTCTACCTGATGCAGGATACAACTCTGTGCCTGGTCCTTTCACCCCCAGTGCATCAGTGAAAAAGATGGGGCCCACAGCTCTCTTCCTTTGCAGGCTGACATGCGTATGATACCTTCGTGACCTTCTCTCACTGTTTAACTTCTCAGGGGTGCCTAGAACACAGTTCAACTAGTCTGGCAGTCCTTAACTGTAGGAAGTGATCTACCTGCTCCCCCATTGTCCTGAGGTGGCTGAGGGTGGAGTCTGTGAAGATTCAGTGTGGTCTTTCCTCTCCCCAGCCTCTTGGGCCTCAGCACTCACCAGGACCTCTGCGGCCCCAGGACTTTTGCTTGTGGTGTCCTGTGTGGAACCACCAACCCCCCACTGGCTCAACTGTCACTTCCTTGGCTGGGATCCCAAAGCACTGAATGTCAGGGAACACACAAAGTGGGCTGCAGCACATCATCCTTGTGCTGAACAGACACTATGAAGATGTCTAGATTCATGCTCCCTTTGACCTCTTCAGTGGGAGCACAGAGAATTCCCACGAGGGACTCTTAAATGGCGTCCTATGCATGTGGCCCACTTCTCTTAGCCCTTCACTTGCTCAGGGGGCCCGTGAACATAGCCACTGCACAGCAATAAGGCCCTACAGGATCAACATCATACGCCCTCCCTCACCAAGGCCCACCAGGTGGCACTCCCAAAGCTCCTCATCTGCCCCAGACAGACTCTGGCCAATTCTGGGCCCAGTGTCATTTCCCAGGAGGCTCAACCGGGTCTCTTTCAACATGAAAGGGCTGTTTGCCTTCACTAGAGGGCAGCCATGTCTAGGTACGGATTCGCTTGCCCATTGTACCTCCACCCTGTCTCAGGGCCCCACCAGTGACTACTCTGGTCAAAGCCCAATCCACACTGAGGAACAGGCACTCATCTGTGGGACTTAGCTGCTCTAACATACCACCTGGAAGCTGCTGGGCTTATGGAGAACTTGGTAATGGTGAAGGGATGGGGCTGTGACAGGGGAAATACGGTGCTTTAACTATTATATGACCCACCCCAACCCCCCGACACAGCCAGCCAACACACAAGTCTGAGAATCAAGGTATGAATGTGGAACTGCCTCTTAATACACCCAGCTGGGCTGGCGGTGTGGCTCAGTGGTAGAGTGCTGGCTTATCATGCACAGGGCCCTGGGTTTCATCCCCAGCACTGAAAAAAAAAATCTGACAGACACAAAGCCATGGCTCTACTTCTCCTCTGCTTACACCCGCAGCTTTCTCATCATTGGGAAGCTTGCTACCAGTGCACCTCCTGTGCCACAACCAGGCCAGCCGATCCCACCCCGGCACCATTCCTGCCCCTGAGGGTCCCCGGGCGACTCTCATGCACGCCAGTCTGAAGGCATGTGGCTGTCCTGAGCCCTCCACGTCCTCTTCCTGTCCATACAAGGAGAAATGAGGTCAAACAGCAGTGGGCCAAGGAAGGGTGCACAGGGCTTCCCAGGCCTAGCACGACCATGGGGCCAGGCCACTTCTCCAGCTGATGCTTGCACTCCGAGGCTCACACTTCCGGCCACCCTGTGTCGGTAAGGAAAGAACGGTCCAGACTGCAGAATAAAACGTAGCTTTATTATGACATAGGAAAGACTACAAGCCATCAGGGAGCAGAGCGCCAAACAGCCCCTCAAAACGACAGGGAAAGGGCAGGTGTAAACATCTTGGTAATAAAATCTCCAACCACAACACAATCATTGGAATTTTTTTTTTTTTTACAATTTTTGTTTTTAAAGTTATAGTAAATGAAACGAGTCACTTTGAATTGTCAAAAGAACTGCGATTTTACACAAGTCAAAGCATACACACCAAGCCAAAACACAAGAGCACTCAGGTATGTCTCAGGGATGCTGCTAACAGGGACGCGCAGGGGCCATCCTGGGGTCCAGGGGAGCAGAGCCCCGGCCCGGCCCCTGGCTGCTGCCTGGCTGAGGAGTCCCAGGCACAGGGACGCTGTCCACACCACCCTCAGGCCACCCAGGCCCCCAGCACTCCACCCAGCTCAAAAACCTTGCCTCCAGACTCCTGAAGAGGGCGAGTCCACCTGTCTCACCATGAAGCACTGAATGACAGCCAGCATCTCAGACGTGCAGACTCTTCCTGGCACACGGTCATGAACGTGCAGGGGGTGTCACCCAACGAGTCCCTTCACGGTAAGACAACTTTGGGACAATCTGAACACCTCCCTACACAGGGTGGTTAACTGGGAAATGGTAAAACCGTTCTCCTGACTGACGAGCCAGACGGGGAGCTAAAACAAGGGATCCCTAAACCCATCAAATAAATATGCTGCTCCTCACAAAGTCAAGTCACATGAGCAGAAACATGGACCCAGTGCTGAGGGTCCTGGCTGAGGGCAAGGCCCAACACGAGCTGAGTGTCCAGGGGTCTCCCAGCTGGACAGAGCTAAGTGCTAAGAGTGCCAAAGCCTCAGTAAAGGAGGGAATCCACCTGAATACGGACGTCTCCAATGGTGCCTATAAAGAGGAGCGCAGCTCCATCTTCCTCCCCTTCTACAGTCCCAGTACAGTGGCACAAGCTGAGACCGGAGGGGTGTGGCCACGGAGGACACAGGCCCAGCCCAGCCAAGGGTGACGGACCAGAAAGCCCAGCCGGCTCACCTGCTGGCTTCACACTTGCGTCTGTACACCCTGCAAGTCAGGGTGCTGAGGCTCCCCGTTCAGACGCCTGCAGGCTGCCTTCAGTTCAGCCTCCTTTCCAAAAGACTTGTTCCTGATTAAAAGACAAAAATCTGTTCCCAAGAAGATCTTCACAGCACAGTACACAGACGGCCGCCTGGGGCTGTGCCTGAGAACCTGGCCGTCCATGCTTTCCAATAATGCTTATTTAAACACATGCTTTAGTTTATATTCTTTGAACACAGAAACACAACAGAGATGAACTGGGAAGTGTGCACAGACCGCACCACGAGGCTCCACTGTACCTGCCGACCCCGTGGCAGGTGTTTGGGTTTCTTGGGTTTTGAGTAAGCAGCAGCTTCTCAGCTCAGGTCCCCTGCCTACCTTTGTGTGGCCTGTCAACTATGAGAAATTTTCTTATTTTCAAATAGTTAAAAAAAATTTATTTTCTTGACACATGTAAATTATACAAAATTCGAATTTCAGGGCCCATAAATAAAGGACTACTGGAACACAGCCAAACTCACTGTTCACATATTACCTATAGCAGAGACCCTAGAGCCCACAGAGCCTCAGATTCTCACCCGTCGGCTCTTTAGCTAGCCCTGAGACCGCTCACTTCCTTCTCCCCAACACCAGGACCCTGCAGTCCATGCAGACAGCGCTCCCGGGCAGGCAGAGCTGCAGAGATGGCCATTCACAAACTAGGTCCCAATAGCGCTTCCGTCCCCAGGCCCCCAGGTTGTGATTTCTCAAAAGTGGACTAACAATCTAAGTTTGGGTTTGAATAGCTAGATACATGCAAGATATCTTACAAGGAACTTCCTCAACCAGCTCCGAAACCACCTCATCACAAAAGCATTTCATTCCTGTTCCAACTGAAGTCACAGCAAGTGCAGAGAGGCACCTGGCCTCCAGCAGGGCCACTCAGCTTCAGACCCCACACACCAGCCACCACGCGGCCCTGCCCAGGCAGCAAGACCAAAGATCAGGAGGAAAATGGGGGAAAGGGACCATGGAACCACGGGACAACGCTCCGTTGACTCCAAGATCAAGACACTGGATCTGAGCTGCAGCCCTGTCCCCCGTCCTCCTCCGCCACCTCTGCCTGCTGCGAACCACAGAAGGGGGAGAGCGGCTGAGCGGGGTGGGAAAGGGCACAACAGAACAGCACCAATTAAAAAGCAAGACTCACTCTTGAGAATAAAGAAATGATCTAGATTTCATTATAAACTCAATAGTCATTCACTTTACTATTATTACATTTATGAAATTCACCATCTTGGAAAAAGAGAAAAGGGAAAGGGGATAAGAAAATGTCTATTTCTAGAAAACTGAGAGAACACCTGGGCTGATGCTTCCACATGCAGTTGACACTAAATTACCTGCAGAGCAGACGTGCTGGGAACCTGCACCAGCGCCCCCAGGCCCTGGGCCCCGGGTCAGCCTCCAGCTGCAGGAGACAGTGGGAGGATGGGCTCCCCGCCCACACTTAGCCCGCAGCCGCCCCAGGCCTCTGCCCTGGCCTCCACCTTGGTCTACACGCGGTGGACCCATTATTTTCATCAGGTGGGCACCTTTTTAAACTGTGTGCGTGGTAGGACAAAAGGAAGCACCAGGCAGAGGCAGTTTCATGCCACGAGGGTGCCCCAACCCCAGATCTCCCAGTTTTGAGGAGCACAGGAGAGACGCCAGTGACAGACTCCCTCGGCTCCTTTCCCATCCAGGGCACCGTCCTGACGTGTGCTCGGGAGGGCGGTTCACGTCCACTCTGACCCCTGACTCCCGGGTGCAGAAGGATCACGTGTGCAGGCTCATCTACACAGGAGGGGTGCCGTGGTGGTGCCATGTCGGGGAAGCTGGGGGTCTTCTGGTGAGGCTTGCCAACTCCTCGCCCTCCTTTTCTCTGACCAGCTGTGGATGAGGCTACTCGTACTCCAGGAACTGTTTGTGGTAGAACAGCAGGTATCTGAGGAGGCAGAGGAATACTGGCCTTATTCCAGTTCGTAAGACATTCAAATCCAACAGCCCACGCCAAGCAAGCACGTGTGCATGTGGCCTGCATCTGACTTCTTGGCTGGTTCTGGTTTTTGAGTCCTCAGGGACAAGAGTCCCCCTGCTGAACTGCCCTGTCCCCATCAAAGCGACCTAACCACCCGCTGCCTGCCAGGAAGTTACCAGAGCTCATCCGACTCCTCTGGCACTGCCTCTTCTGTCCCTGAAGGACACTGCCCTCACGGTGGGCCTACTGCTCCTATGACCACCACGACAGGGTAGCTGGCTCTTGCAATGCTCTCAAGGTTGCACTTCATCAACACACAGACCTACTCTGAACTGGGCGTTAATGACACACTCTCCTCTCTACCGCCCACCTAGGTGCTGTCCTACCTGGAAGGAGCGCTCATTATTTCAGGAAATAATGTGAACATCAAGAGTCACTCTGAGGTACTAGAAAGAGACGTGGCTTTGGACCCAAATGACAAAGGGGCTGCAACCATGGGCCTCCTCCAGCCCCCACAGGAGCCACGTACCCTTCGCTGTCCAGCACGTCCTTGATGCTGGCCTTGGTGATGATAGCATCATCACACTTGAACCACTGATCTTTGTGCTGACGGATGAAGCTGGTGTAGTGGCCACTCTCCAAGGTCCCTTGGTGGTTAACGACAGCAAACAGGGAGTACCTGGTAGGAGGAGGAGTGGGGAAGAGAAGAGCTGACTGAGGGCACTCCCAGCCCAGGCAGGCCAGGTGGCCACTGACCTGACCTAACCCAACACCAGCGGCAGTGGGAGGGAGCTGGACCTGCCTTCTAGCCCTCCTAGCTCTCACCGGGGTGCAATCCCCAGAGCCACACTCGGTAGAAGTGGGGATCAGTGGTGGAGGCAGCGGTACCCACTCTACCTGTGCCACCTTTCTCCAGTACCAATGGCAGGCAGAACAGAGCCCCTTAGGCCTGAAGGAAGTCAGAAGCCTGGGCAGGGGCAGCCCCCCACCGGAAACAGCCTTTGCTAACAGAAGTAACGGGAGGCAGACGAGGAAGCAATTCAGAGGCCACAGGAAAAGGGACTTCTGCTGGTGCTGCTCCCCATGTGCCCACCCTGCCAACCCCGCCTGGGGCATCTCCCAAGCCACCACGTACTTGTTGTCGTTGCTGAGGCTGTCTGTGGGCTGCTGGTACTGCCCGTTCATCCTGCTTTCTTTACTGTAACAAAGAGCAGCAAGACTCAGCATCAGAGACAGGAGGCTCTGACAATCACCAACACTGAGAAGGATTCCACAAACGCCGCGAGAGGGGGCACGTCACAGGCTCTAAGCAGAGACTGTCCATGCTGCAGTGGGGAGCAGGGCGCACTCTCTCCAGTAGATCCCCCCAGGCCTTTGCTGCCCCCAGGAGTCTGTGATGAGCCATCCTCCCACGGGTGGAGTGTAAGTTAGACCATCACCAGCTTCCTCAGAAAGATCAAAGACTGCTTACCCCTCCACCAGCACTTGAGGAAATGGGAGGGGCTCCTGGAAACAAGAAGTCCCGAGTTGTGTTTAAGGCATTCACCCACCAAAGGCTAACAGAAGACAATGAGATCTCTGAGACCCAGGTAAAAGCAGCACCACTGCGTCCCCTCCCCGACACGGGAATCAAGGTCACGCTGACTCGTTTTCCCAGGGTGGGCTGACGAGGCAGAGCTGTCGTTCTGAGAATCTCATTGTATTTGGGATGGAAACCTGTGGACCTCGGGGACAGGGCCACCAAAAGAAAGGACAGGGGAAGATGTGGATACCTAACCACAAAAACTCGCTTGAGACGGTGCAGTGAGCTGGACTATAGACCCTAAAAAAGCAATGTTCACCTCCCAATCCTCACGACCTGTGAGTGTGACCTGGTTTACGAATAAAGGTCTTTGTGAACAAGGACGCTGAGCCTAGATTACCTGGGTGGGCCCTAACCCTAATGACCAGTGTCTTTATGAGAGAGAATCTGAGGGAACTCAGACTCAGGGGTAGACCCTGAGGCCAGGGAACGGGAGGTGGTGTGGCCACAAGAGGATCTGGAGCCACCAGAAGCTAGAGGAGGTGAGGAACAGACGCTGCCAGATTTTCAAAAGTGGACCCTCTCCAACCCTGATCTCTGGCCTCTAGAACTATGAGGAAATAAACCACTGTCACTGCAAGCCACCAAGTTTGTGGATGAAAACAAATACATCAGTAAGCAGCTTGGTTTATCTAAAGGTTAGATTTTAAGTGTTCTATAATATAAACATCTGAAATTAAAAAAAACAGAATCCACAATCAAAAAATTCAGCTGTTTATCAGCATTTCAAAATCTGTTCCTTCTCCTCATATCTCACTTCAATGAATTTCAAAGTTTGAAAGCTGATAAAGACTTGCTGGAGAAAAATTCAAAAGAAACTATCCAAGGAAAAACAACTCATTTAAGTGGATCTTGGGTAGGATCAGGATAAGTAATGACATTTAAGAAAAGTAAGCTTCTTACTACTTGTGATAAATGCCTCACCCTGGAAAGTGGGTGCTGCACGACCACCCCAACAGGACACAGCAACTCCTACCTGGAGGCCATGAAGGGTGTCATGTCCAGCTCCAGGGGGAAGGACACGTACGTGGTGATCTTCCGCCTCAGCTTGGCCGAGTGCTCAAATCGCTACAGAAATGGAGGAGGGAGAGGGAACATCAAGGAGACTAAGTGACAGCAGCCCATGGGCTGTCAGGGTGTCCCCTTTTACTTTCTGAATTGCCTTTGGGTCACATCTAGTGCTGACAGTTAGATTCAACAACCCGACGCTGACCCACACAGATCTGATGTATGAAGTTCAAGTCAAGCCTTGAAATGATGATCATGCTCCATGATAAACACCAGGGGTACAAGAAAGTGGCCTCATGACAAACCCAGCAAAGTGCAGAAAACAAGACAAATACCCTAACCTGTAGCAACAAAAATGAACAGTCCTTCCATCAAATGAAAGGCATTTCTAGGACTATATGTGGGCACCCAAATCCAGCTGTAGACCTAGCACCTTTCTTTTAGCATTTTGAAGGTGTGTTGAAATAAGAATATGCTACATCAATATTTGATATAGTGCCTAAAATATTGATTTCTGGCCCTTTCCAGAAAAAGCCTGCCAACGCTGGACTAGATCATAATTGCTTTAAGTAAAACAGACTAGGGGAGAGACGGGAGAATTTGGGAAGTAATAAAACTTTTACATACACATACAATGCAAGTTGCTCACTCCTATCTAGAGTCACTTGCTTTCTGTTACCATCACAAATCTGTGCAACAGAAGGCAGCACAGGATTAGGCCTCGCACCCTCTTGCTCCTTTGGCATGCCTACTGACTGGCCAGTTATAAAATGCCCTAAAGCTGCCACTGGGCTGTTTTCTGGAAAACTCACTTTAAGATGAAAGCAGGCCACAATGGGCAGCTTCTTCATGGTGAGCTGCTTGGTGGACTCCTGGTAGCTGTGGCACCCACTGCATTTGATCTTGGCACTGCTTCCCAAGTGCTCTGGTCTGGTAAATCTACAAGACATTTTTAAAAGGTTTTTAGCTGGGCATGGTGGTGCACACAGGGAATCCCAGCAACACGAGAGGCTGAGGCAGGAGGATCAAGTAAGTTCAAGGCCAGCCTGGGCATCTTCTTGTCTCAAAATAAAGAGCTGGGTATATAGCTCAGTGGTAGAGCACCTGCCTAGCACGTGCAAGGCCCTGAGTTCAATCCCTAGTATAGGGGCAGAAGGGGAGTTTTTAAGGAAAAAAGGAGGGAAAGAAGAGGGACAGAAAAGGAAGAACAAAAGAATATTTTATCACTTCTGTTAAGACTTGCCACAGAAAAATTTAAAGCATAAAATGTCCATCTTAGAAGTAATTCATAGTTACGGTTTATAATTTTCCACAATGAAAAAAACATGAAACTTCTTTTCCCATAATCTTTTCTCCAAACTTTTATATTACTGAAATTTATGACTATGTTAAATTAAAAAGACTCTTAGAAAATGTTTTTGGTTGGTTGGTTGTTTTCCACAATCTGATACCCTATTTACTATCTGGACCTATCAATCCAACAAAGTCAATGTAGTTAAACAAATTTAAACATGCAGCAAGATAAATCATAAAACCTTGTCCCTCTTCTAAGGAATACTTCCCTTACAGAGAACTCTGCAGAGCCTTTGAAAAGCATCCTAAGTCTTATCACCTATCTAAACTAGTGAAGTAGTGAAGGGACAACTTTAAAATGGCTGTTAAGTGCAAAACACCACAGATGTTCTAGCCACTTGCAGGACAGGCCACACATGTGGGAAGTAGGACCAGTGTTTAGTCCACGCTATGGTGCAGGTTGCCTGCCACAAAAGGTGGGGAGCATCACATTCTGCTCTTTGCTCTCAGCTCACTCACTGGGTTGGGGTGAGTGGGAGAAGGCTGGTGGTCTGTGACACAGTCTACTCACTGGGGTGAAGTGGGAGAAGGTCAGTGGTCTGTGATACAGACATGCAGTCGTGCAAAACAGAAGACAGAAATACTAAAAAATTTGAAAAGAGCCAACCAGTGTGAGCTCCTGGGCACGTGCAGCCATCTGTAGGCTAATGTTACACATTCTCTCTATTCTCTACTCTGGGCAGTAGAGAGAAAATGCTACCCTGGTCTGGCCCTGAATTTACAGCTTTCTCCTGACCAGACATCATGGCTGCCTTACCTCCGCAGGCAGTCGGTGAGTGTTGTGGTGCCCGAGGTGTGGCTCTCCCCGTTGACCACACTGCCCTCGCTGCCCGGGCTCAGGGGCCAGAACGGGGTGGAGGAGCCAGGCAGATCCAAGCTGATGTCCCAGAAGGGGTCTATGGTGGTGGAGACGCCGCTGCAGAAAGTGGAAAAACGCCATGAGGGCTGAGCGCCATCGCTGCTTCTGCGCCAGCCTGAGGCAGCTTCTGTGCTCCAAGAACGCCTGAGGGTGGGTGCTCAAGCAGGAGTACTTGAGCCTGTGTCCTGGGTGGCCCAAGGTAAGGATGTGTATAAATCCAGTAATGCAAGGGCTGCCTCTTAATGTCAAATCTGGGAGAGCACCACCTTCATTTAGGGATTTTAAGAGTGAATTTCCCAAGCCCTAGGTTCAGAGGCTCTGAATCCCTGGGTATACCTCAGCTGCATGTGGGAACTGGAGTAGCACCAATACCCAGAAACTGGTTATTGCTGCCCAGGGGGATCACAGAGATCCCCCCCCCACACACACATATATCACACTGAATGTACACTGTCCAAGCTGAGCAGACTCTGCAGAATGTAGACCACTGGATTTACCAAGGCCAGCTCCTCTTTGGAGATTTAATTCAAGTATTAAAAAACGGAAACTCTTCAGAGTGGGATATTTGCCCAAGATATTTAAACAGAATATAAATCTAAAACAACCCCTTGCTCAGAACTTGGTAGGTAACTTGGGTCAGTGAGAAACTATAATGCTCACAGCCAAGGCCCAAACAACCTCTGCTATGTAAAAGAAAACTCTATCTGCAACACCAAGCAGCAGGGACCCTTTTCCAGGACCCCATATTCACTGTGGGCTCTCAACAACCTTTGTAGATTGTGACCAGGGCTTTAAAAAACTAAACTGAAATAAAAACACACATGTGCACTGAGGGGGAATGCCAGGTCCTCTGTTTTCACTGCCAGGTGATGCTTGTCCATGTTCTGAGGCCTGAAGTGCTAAGTGGTGGCTGCACCTGGCAAGAATGAAAGTCACCACCCGGGAGCAGATGGACACAGGAACCGTGGTGGAATAATGAGATAACCTACCCAGAGGATAGATGTCAAAGAAATGTGAAGGATAACTCCCAAGAACACCCTGCTGGATTGAACACGAAGGAAACCCCAACACTGAGGGCCACATGTTCATGAGGTTTCTCCCTTACCCTTCAGGACTCAGTGTAACAAGCGATGCTGATTCCACTTTAGTGTTAAGGGTTCACTTAAAAAACTCCCAGCACAACTGTTCTGCTGACTGGGGCTTGTGCTAAGATGTTGGTGTGGCCCACCCAGGTCCTGATGCTGCAGCGGACTGTCTCTGGCTGAGGGCTGCACTTACTGGCAGACCTGGCACGTGACGTCGGACTGCAGCCCGCCTGTGAAGATCTGGTCAATGATGCAGTTGCAGTGGTTGGGGTTGTTGGCCTTCTTCCCATTGTCATCACCTGGGGACAGAGCACAGCTTTGTCATCACATCTGTGCATCTCCAGGACAGCAGACGGCACGTTCCCTCACCCACCCAGGAGAGACAGGAGGAAACCAGGAATACTGACACTTTAAAAGGTGGGTGAAGACACCTGTGATTCCAACGGAGACTTGAAAAAGGGGCGCATGATTGTTTTAATCTCATGAGAGATCCAAGCACCTAGATGCTAATGCTCTTTGTTCTCTCTCCTTAGCATCTGTCTCGGCAATGAAGTGTCCGAACACCTAACAGCTTGGTAGGATTATCGATTCTGTTTTTCGTATGCAGAATAATTGAATAAATATTTTCCCAGAGAGAAAGCCCAATAATAATGATCTGGATCAGTCATATCAGAGAAGCACCTTTCTCCTCCCTCAACCAGACCATGCCTCCCTCAGGATGTCTTGCAGCAGCCCCAACCCACTGTTCCTCATCAGCTCCACACTTCCTGACCCCCAGGTCCTCCCTGGGTTCCATCCACACTCTACTTAGATAAGCAGATACACAACTTCAAGAGCAGAGTACAACATATATTTAAAATGTACACTGTAATTAACTTCATTCAGCTAAAAGGGGGATGATGATGTAGCCATTTACATATACATTATGTATCAAAAAAACAGAATTATTACAGAATGAAGAATGTCCAGTTTTGAGAGCAATCATCCAGATTTAAGATTAGAGGAAAACACTGCCCAAAAGAACCTCGAATTCTCAAGGCAGAATGTTACAAGGTATGGAAAGTGCGTTCAGGAAGATGAAAAGAAAGATGAGCTGAAGATGCCCCAGAGCTGACAACTCATGAACAACACAACCAAGCGCATCCAGGCCCACGACCTGTGCCAAGTCTCTGATAACTGCATTTTTTGGGTTTGTTTGTTTTGCAGTGCTGGGGATGGAACCCAGAGCTTTGGACTTGTCAGGCAAGCTCGACACACGAGCCACACCCCAAGTCCATGACTTTGTTTTTAATGAGAAGAGCTGACATTTCTTTCCAGGAGTGGGCAACAGTGGTTTCACGTTTTTTTGTTCTACATTTTAACAGCAATGCATTTTCAAACAATTTTCAGTACAGACTTCTCCTGCTTATGGAGGTTCTTAATTACCTTCATAAGTTGCTGACAGTAATAATCTTTAATTTAGTAATCTTTCATGGTGGCTCTTTCTGCATGTATGACACACATCATTCAAGAAAATCCAATATAATCTAAGCTATTCAGCAACCTTCATTTGGTTCTCAGGATAAGTATTAAAAGCACATATGTTTTAAGAGGAAAAAAAAATTACCAACAAAACAGAACCCAAAGCATGAGAGCTGATTCAAACAAGCCATCTCCTGTCCAGCGTTGGGGCTCTGAGCTGGTGACCTAGGCTCTACAGGGCACTGGTGCAAGGGCCACCATCCTGAGCGTAGCCTCAAAAGACTGAAGGGCACTAGGAAAGCCAGCTGCTTTATTCTTTAAAAGATACCAATTCAAGAGAAAATGAGCTGGGCAGGTACCACCTACATTTAGCTAAACTAGCCCATATCCCAGGGAACCCGATGGGAAGCAGGTCTCTTCTCACTGCAGCAGTGCCTTCAGAGGTGAGATCTAAACCTGCAGCCACGGCATCACCCTCCCTCAGACCTACTGAACTAGACACCAGCAATGTGAGAAGCCAACAACCCACGTCCAAGCTTCGTGGCAACCTGCAAGCCCTTGGAACTGGGAACTCTACCAGAACCAGGAAAAAAAGGAAGGGACCCAATCATGCTTCGAGCTATCCACCACTCCACCTGAATCTCAACTTCCTACCCTAAGAGACACCGTGCCTCCTCCCCACCTCAACCATCAAATCCCACCCATATCCAAGAACCCGCGAAGGGGGACCGTGCTCCCAGGCAGGCTGTGGGACTATGTTAAGGCAGAAGCCATGTTCCATTAAAATCCCAAGAAAGAGCTTAAAATAAAAAGCCTTTGATCAGAATCAAAACAGGACTGTAATCAAAATCAGGGACGCACCGGCAGGCGAACAGGCTTGGCCCCTGATCCTAGTGCTCTGTTTCAGAGCAGCAATCGTTTGTGGTCTCCCCAAGGCAGAAGGATAGTTCTGACCACAAGTCACATTCAGAAGCCTCAGACACGACAACTCAGAGGAGCCACAGAGCAGCCACAACATGCCGAGGCCTCCGAGCTTTCACTGTTCGCGATGATGGGTCACAGGGGATTCCTACCATGCAGCTGCCAAAGGACATGTGAAACTACTTTCTCCTCTTTTAAAAATAAATACAAGGAACCTCCTTAGGAAAATATGGTCATATATGGTCTATGCAACAACAGTGGGGATTCTCGGCAATGTCCCCCAGTTTTGGAGGTGCATGCACACTTCCCCTCTTTGCTCCCTTTCAGAGGAAGACTCCTGTCATAACCTGAGGAAGGCGCCAGGACAGGGGGGCAGAGCGGCCCACCTTTGCAATGCCGGTGAAGGACGTCCAGGGCCGCGATGAGGAACTCGTGCGCGTCCTGCTGTTCATAGCCGGCCAGGTGGCGTGCGTGGGTCCACACCAGGTGCAGCAGCTTGTAGGGGATGTGAGGGGAGCGGTGCCCAGAGTAGAACTGCTCGGGGAGAAGAAAAGGGGGACTGTGGGAGCACACTGGACCTGAGCATGCAACACGATGCAAGTGCTGAACAGCTGCCCAGGAAGGGAGCCGTCTGGTTTGACAAAACCATCTCTTTCTTTAAAGCTGAATCTTATTTTTATTTGGACTTTCTGGGCTTTTGGAGTCTGCATAGGATTTTCTCCTTCCTACCACCTATTTTTTAAAGATAAACCCACATGATAAATTATAATTTGCTAATGAAAGCAAATGAAAATAAAAATACCTTGACCTCTTGAGGACAGGACACACACCTATAATCCTCGTGACGTGGGAAGCTGAGGCAGGAGGATTGCAACTCTAAGGCCAGCCTCAGCAACTTAGAGAGACCCTAAGCAGCTTAGCAAGACCTTTTCTCAAAATAAAAAAATAAAAATAAAAAGGACTGGTAAAGCACTCTTGGGTTCAATCGCCAGTCCAAAAAAAAAAGAGGACTTAATATGCCCAATGTCACCTCATACAAAGCACCAGGCAAACCTCAGGTCAGGGTCCCCACTGACATGAACATTTCAGATCTTATCATCTGACCTAACATGAACTTCATTTAGAAAAGAATAGACTCATAATTCTGAACAAAATGACATGGTAACCAATATACCATTATTAATGATAGGCTGGGGGTGGAGTTCAGTGGTAGTGCTTGCCTAGCATGCACAGGGCACTGGGTTCCATCCTCAGCTCCACAAAAAAATAAGTAAATCAAGAATCTCAAAGTTAGCTTTGTTCTTTAGGATTTAGAAGAATTCACATACTCATGAGATTCCTTTGCTTGACAGTAAATGGCAGTTGTTCACCTAGCAGCAGCATAAAGTGGACAAGGAAACAAGATGCTCAACTCCTCCACAGGCTTCAAGTCTTACACTTGTAAGACGTTGAGAGGTGGACAGCCACGATAAGAAAGAGATGCTAGTACTGGTTTAGCATCCCTAAAACTGAAAATCTGAAATCCAGAAGGCTTTGTAACCCAAAACTTGAGAGTGCATGGTGTATTTTGGAGCATTTTGGATTTCTATTAATGATGATCAATTAGCAAGGTCTATCAAATACAATACAAAACACCCTGAGACCTGACACACTTCGTGTCCCAATCATTTCAGGTATTCTGGTCTCCAACAATTTCAGTCTGTTCAGTAATAAAATCCCCACAGTTACCAGTATGTTGTAGGAGTCAGAAATGGGTTAGGCTAGGTCTATGGCTATACCACTCTGAATGCACTGATCTTGCCCAATCTCAAAAGCAGGGTCAAGCCTAGTTACTACCTGGATAGGAAAAATGGCTTCTGCTAGGATAGACTGGCAAACTGTTTCTGAAAAGAGCACAAAAGAGAGTAACTTCAGCTACAGGCCACATGGTCTCTATCCAACTACTCAACTCTGAGGCTGTGGCCCAAGTAGCCACCAACAGTACATGAGCCAGTGGGTGTGGCCACGTTCTGACAAAATAGCAAGATGAGTGATGAAAGCAGGGGAGGCTGGGCCTGCCAACTGGTCTTCTTAGAGGCCTATAGGGCAGGCAGCATCCCCATTTTTACACTGGAGTAACTGAGAGACCTGAGCTCTAAAAACCCAGTTGGAGGCACTAAGCTGGTAGGTCCTGAGGCCTCAGCCCAGAGTTCCACCCTGCACTCTCTCTAGTCAGACACAGACATGGATGGACACACTGAGTGCAGCCACAGGCAGATCAAGGGAACAGAGCCACCCAAGCAGGGCAGAGGCTCACAAGAGAAGAGGCCTCTGATGAAGCACGCCTGGCAGTGACAGCCACAGAGCAGACCCACTTCCCTCAAGAATGCAACAGGAAAGAGGCCAGCACATCTACTGGTTCTCCCGAGATCAT
Source organism: Ictidomys tridecemlineatus (assembly GCF_052094955.1). Taxonomy (NCBI): domain Eukaryota; kingdom Metazoa; phylum Chordata; class Mammalia; order Rodentia; family Sciuridae; genus Ictidomys; species Ictidomys tridecemlineatus. The sequence continues at coordinate 63,840,113 of NC_135479.1, forward strand.
GTGGCCGACTACAGGATTTAAGAGTGAACTGCCAGTATTCACGGAGATGAGTGTGTTCCACTAGCTGACTCTGCCACAACCCTTGCAAGGGCTCCTTTTCTCATCCTGGGTCAGCAGTGTGTCTCCAAAGGCCATGCCCACAGCCTCTCATCATTTGACAATCTCTTTTGGAAAAACTGTCATCCATAGTTAAAGCACCTATCAAAAATTTATTCACTACATAAAGTTCTGGAAATTTATCATGGCCAATTCTGTTTTTAAGGCAAAAGAAAGCAGTTGTAAGATATTCCACAGCTGAGTTGGCAGCACTCACCTCCTGGAAGAGTGAGGACATCTCACAGACCAGGCAGGAGCTGGGGCTCTGCATCTCACACCGGTGTCTGTCAGACAGGAAGAAGTCACGCAGGAGCGGTGTGTGGGTCAGAGCCTGGACGATGCAGTTCATGAAGCACGTGTTCCCAAGGTTGATGAGCCCTCGCAGACCTGAGAATGAACCAGAGACGTCGGGAGTGACTAGTGCACTGAACTACAGGTGGTATGCTGCCACGTGCTGGGGGCTTCCTTTAGGTCTACACGATCACCTTCCTTTATTAGTTCACTCAAGAAGAAAAGAGCAAGAAGAAATATAATACTTTCCTAATTTTGAGACCATTTTTATATGAACTATATTGAGGAATGTCCACTACCAACATCCCTTCGTTGGCTGTCATGTTTTTAAAACCACTGCCCAATTGTGTTTTCGATAAAAATACAGGTTGGAAAAGAGCCTCCAACAAAACAAATTGCTTTTAAAATGTTCTAAAATGCATTTCTCACTTCTTACAATACTTATCAAACACCCTCGCATAGCCACATCACTTCTATCACTGAAGATTAACGTGGCCAAAAAACACTTGGGTTCCTTAAGAGATGCAAACTCTAAAGGTCACAGGGCAGGAACCACCTCCACTCATTCCTCTGCACCCCAAGCCCATGGCACTCCCTGTAGAGAGCAGGGTGCTTGTGACCTGGATGCTGAGCAGGCCAACCAATGACATGCAGTCAAGCAGGAATTAAACAGACTCCTGCTGCATTATGAGCGTAGGAGTAGAAACAGACTCTGCTCGGCAAGATGCCTTCTACCCACCTATGGTGCAGTTAGAGGTGATCTTCCTCCTTTTAGGATTGTGTTTCAGCAGTTCCAGCTCCCGTTTGGTTGGTTCCCAAGTTGAAAACTTCTCTCCAGCACCTAAGGAGATGAAAGACGTTCCAAGTGCTGTTGGCTCAATTTTCAAGTGTGTTTATAACAAAAGTTGTGGGGTTCTATACTCGTTATCAGGCTGTATTTGAAAGAGCGGCAGCCCTGATATCAGGGTTTTCTAACCCCCTACTGCACAGATGGGTGACCGGCTCGCCTTTGGTGGGGTCTATGAATACACCACATTTCCTGCAAACTGCCCATTAAAGCCACCCCAACAAGAATGCAAGATGATTCCTTTTTCAAATGCCTCCAGTCCCTGAGCACAGAGACTGCAGCATCCGTTTCACTCAGCCCTGGGTGTTCTCTATGACCAAGTTTTGCTCTTGACAGACCTGAGGAAACCACAGGGTTAAGAAACAAAGCAAGTAAGTAAATTCAGGCAGAACCCAACCTTGCATCTTCCAAGCCTTCCGCTGTTCCTCTTTGGCAATTATTTCCATGTCTCTGTCATAGATGTAGTCCTGACACAAAAAGCAATAGATGCCTCCATACGTGAGATCGATGGCTGCAGATAAAGAAGGGAGACAAGGAAATTCAATTTTTTTTTTCAAATTTTTTAGTGATAGATGGAAAACAATATCTTTATTTTGTTTATTTATTTTTATGTGGTGCTTAGGATTGAACCCAGTGCCTCACATGTGCGGGGCAAGTGCTCTGCCACTGAGCCACAACCCCAGCCCAAGGAAACTCAATTTAACATGGAAGGCAATGCTTCAGGACTCAGGATACAAGTCAAGTTACTTAGACAAAGTGTGACATTTAAAACTAGCATTTTAGGTTCTTAAGGATTCCTGGCCACCTGACAGGGTAAAAATGCTTTACTACACTGAGAATTCCTGGTCCTATCATGAAAAGGAAAGCAAGTGATATGTGCTGTTACTTCACGGATAAAGGCTATTAACTGCTCTTTTTCTAAGAACAGAGGTGAGAGTTTCTAATCAGACAATCTGACTTCTCAGCCAGAGCTGCCTCCCGCCCACCTGGACATGAATCTTTTATGCTTTCTCAACTGTGCCATCTGGAAAACAGGACCAATACCTGGGCTCTTAATTACTTTATTCTATAGACAAAGTCCTTTGGGCACCAGAAATACACTTTCTGAATTCAACAATTAAAAGGGGGGGGGGCTGGGGTTGTGGCTCAGCAGTAGAGCGCTCGCCTCACACGTGCAAGACCCTGGGTTCGATCCTCAGCACCACCTAAAAATAAAAAAGTGAAATAAAGGTATTGTGTCCAGTTACAACTAAAAAATAAAATTTTTTAAAAAATGGGTGTAGGGGCTGGGGATGTGGCTCAAGCGGTAGCGCGCTCGCCTGGCATGCATGCGGCCCAGGTTCGATCCTCAGCACCATATACAAACAAAGATGTTGTGTCCACCAAAAACTAAAAAATAAATATTAAAAAAATTCTCTCTCTCTTTAAAAAAAAAATGGGTGTACATCAAGCACCATCAGATGTATGGGACAAGGTAGGAGGATAAAAAGCACAGACTTAGAACAACTTGGATTAATCCTCGCTCTGCCAACTACCAGTTATGCACCCTTCATAAATTACTCCACTTCTTTGAGTCTCAGTTTCCTCTCTGGTAAAATGGTGACAGTACAGTAGCACATCTCTTAGGTTTGTGTGATTATTAAATCAGGACATATGACTTAAGTACATCACATGATAAATACTTACGTCTCTTAATAAAACATAGATTTTGCGATACACTGGTCCGTCAGCATCGGTGGGAGATGAGTTACAAGACACCCCTGGATATTAAAATCTGCAGGTGCTCAGGTCCCTTATGTATAGAGTACAATGTTTACATATAACCTACAAATATCCTACCGTGGACTCCAAACCATCATTACATTACATATAACACCTGACACCATGTAATGCTAGGTAAACGACTGTTAGGTTGTACTGTTAAGAATCGGGGCGGGGGGGGGGTCCTGTATGTGTTTAGTACAAGCACAATCTCCTCCCTGACCCCAAATATTTTCTATTGCAATTAGTGAAATCCATGGATGCAGAACCCAGAGGAAAGGCCAACTTTCTTTAATGTCTTAAGTTACTATGACTCAGATTAATACTCTGGTGAATCTCAAGAGACTCTATTCTTATCATCTGAGGTAAGAATAGAGTCTCTTGAGAAAATGGTGCCAGGACAGTGTGATGTCCACACACAAATGAAGCTGGATTCCTACCGCACACCACATGCAAATATCAACTCAAAATGGACCATAGACCTAAACATGAGATAAAACTCTCAGGAGACAGCACGGGGATAAATCTCTTTGGCCTGGGATCTGGCCATGGATTCTGAGATTTGACAGCAAAATATGAGCAACAGAAGAAAAACAGAGAGCCAGGCCTGATGGCGCACACCGGGAATCCCAACCACTAGGGGTGCTGAAACAGGCTCCACTGAAGCCAGCCTCAACAGCTCAGTGAGACCATGTCTTCAAGTCTAGGTGCCAGGTGCAGGGGTGCATACCTATAATCCCAGCAACTTTGGAGGCTGAAGCAGGAGGACCACAAGTTAGAGACCAGTCTTATTAACTTAGTGAGGCCTTAAGCTATTTAGCAAGACCCTGTCTCAAATTAAAAAACAAAAAGGGATAGGAATGTAGCTCAGTGGCCAAGCACCCCCGGAATTCAATCTTCAGTACAGGTTCAGTTCCAGTAACACCCTCCTCGACCAAAAAAAGAAAGAAAAAATAGGTAAGATTGACTTCATCAAGATTAAAACTTTGCCAGGCACGGTGTCATACACCTGTAATCCCAGTGGCTCAGGAGGCTAAGGCAATAAGATCTCGAGTTCAAAGCCAGCCTCAGCAACTTAGTGAGGCCCAAAGCAACTCATTGAGACCTTGTTTCTAAATAAAATGTAAAAGGAGAGGAGGGGAATGAGGCTTAGTGGGTTCATTCTCTAGAACCAAGAAAAAAAAAAAAGTTAACTTTAAATCAGAAACCATCATCAAGAAAGTGAAAAAGACAACCTAAAAAATGGGAGAAAATACTTGTGAATCATACATCCATCCAGAATAGAAAGTTACACACATCATAATATTAGGAACAAAAAGAATCCCATTAGAATATGGGCAAATGGACTCAAACTGGTATTTCTTCAAATATACAAAAATGACCCAAAAGGTCCACAAAAAAAATGTTCATCAACATTGGTGATTAAGAAAATGCAAACTGGGGGCTGGGGCTCAGTGGTAGAGCAATTGCCTTGCATGTGTGACGCACTGGGTTTGATCCTCAGCACCAAAAATAAATAAATAAATGAAATTAAGGTGCTAAAAAAAATCAAAATCATATTAAAAAAAATAAGAAAATGCAAATGAAGAATGCTTGCCTTGCAAGCCCAGGCCCCTGGGTTCAGTCCCCAGTACTGCAAAAGAAAAAGAAAATGTTAATCGAAGTCACGGAGATATGACTTCACAACCACTCTGAAAGCTATTTTTAAAAAGAAAAGGGGGAAAGTGTTGGCTGGTGAGGTTGCAGAAAAACTAGATGCTCATACATTGTGTCGGCTGGTGAGGAGGCAGGGAAACTAGAACCCTCATACATCGCTGTGGGAGGATAAAATGATGCAGACACCACAGAAAAGTTTGGTGGTTTAGCAAAAGTCAAAACACAAAATTAACAAATGACTCAGCTGTTGCATTTCTAGGTTTATAGCAAAGAAAAATGAAAACATATGTTCACCTACAATCACACATACGTTCGTGGCAGTATTTATTCAATAGGAGCCCAAAGGTGAGAACGATCCAAATGTCCATCAATAGATAAATGGAGAAATGTGGTATATACACAATGGAGTATTATTCAGCTCTACAAAGGAGTGGAATACCAACACATACTACAACTTTGATGAGTTCTGAAAATAAACTGGAAACAGAAGTCAGATACTAAAGGTCACATACTCATGATTCCATTTACAAGAAATGTTCTGGACAGTCAAATCCTCAAGACAGCAGACGAGACTCTGCGGGAACTGGAGGTGAGAGAGTATGATGGACAGGAGATAGTGTTCTGAGTGCCCCCTCCTCTCTCCCCAACTCCTGCAGGACGCTCTCCCATGCTCCAGGCCATTTCTCAAGGGACAGCAACCCACCCCACTGGTTCTCTCATGTGCGGCCATCTGAGGAGGACGATAATCTAGGCATCACAAGCACACCAAACAGGTTTCCCCCTTTAGCCAGGGAGAAAGGAAAGGAAAGAGTAGGGCAGGAGGGGACAAGGAAGTTTTTGCTAAAGAAAGCACACAGGCTTTGAGGTCTGACAAGTCAGGACTCCAATGCTGGCACTGCCCTATCTCAGTCCTGTAACCTGAACAAGTTCCTTCACCCTCCTTACTCAGCCCATGTTACCAGTGGCTCAGCAGGGCATCTATGTTTTCCCTGCAAGGCACCAGCACAGCACAGGGTCTGCTTCCACCTAAGGCTCCATCTGTGGACAGGCAATAATGTTGCTGACCCTGTAAGGTGACAGAACACTGGGATCAAATTTGTACCTGGTCACTGAACTGTCTGAACTCAATGAGGCACACAAGTAAAAGCACATTTCATCCAGCAACTGTCTTTTAACTTTTCAATATGCTCCATAGCTTTTTGATCATGTTACACTATAAGAATGATCTTTGGGAGAAAATAGCACTCATTTTCAAATACTAAAAAGTTCTGAACTAAAGCCTTCCATCTTCCACTGGGCATGCCTGTAATCCCAGAGACTCAGGAGGCTGAGGCTGAAGGATCATGGGTTCAAGGCCAGCCTTGGCAACTTTGCAAAATAAAAAGGACTGGGGATGTAGCTCAGTAGTAAAGAATCTCTGAGTTCAATCCCCAGTACCAAAACAGAAATCAAAAAGCCTTCAATTTTCTGTCATTTGCACAATTTTCAGCCCCTCTGGCCTGTGGGAATTTGGTCACATGGCCTATTCCTTTTTTAGTGAAATATCATTTATATACCATAGAATCCATTCAAACTGCACCTATATCCACAGGGAATTGATTCCAGAATCTCCTGTGGATACCAAAACTCTGGGTGCTCAAGTTCCTTACATAAAAGGGTGTGGCATTTGCATATACCTACACATACCCTCCTATTTACTTAAAAGTTATCTCTAGATTACTTAATCACACCCAATTCAATGTAAACACTATGTAAATGGTTGTTACACTGTATTGTTTCAGGAATAATGACAAGAAAAAGTCTGTATATGCTCAGGACAGACAAAACCATCATAGGTTCAACTATGGAGTGATGTCAGCAATGACATAATATTTCAAAAATATTTTCAATCAACAGCTGGCTGAATCTGCTCATGTGGGATCTAGGTATATGGAGGGCTGTATCAATAACTTTCTTGTAAGCATTTTTAAAATTGTGGTAAATATACACAAAATTTGTCATTTTAACCCTCTTGAAGTGTGCAATTCGGTGACATTAATTATGATCATAATGTTGTAAACCTATTATTACTCTACATATTTCAAACCTTTTTCATTACCTCAAACAAAAACTGCAAACATTAAGCATTAAGCCCTTGCCCCACAATCAGAGATTGATGCAAAAAAGGCACCTGACAAAATTCAATACCCTTCCAAGATAAAACCAATGAGTTAACTAGAAGGAGAAGGCCAGTTCCTTGATATGACAAAGGACACATGAACACACAGCTGAAATGACAGTGGTGACAACCTGAAGCTTTTCTCCAAGACCAGGAAAAAGACAAGAATACCTTTTAAACTATTGCTATTCAACACAACACTGCAAGGTCTAGCCAAAGCAATGAGGCAAGGAATGAAAAGAAAAAGCACTCAGATTGGAAAGAAAGTAGTATCTGTTTCCAGATGACACAATATTTTATGCAGAAAACCTTAAAGAGTCTACCCTTTCCCAAAGAAATAATCCATAAAAACTAATAATTCAGGGGCTGGGGCTGGGGCTTAGTGGTAAAGTGCTTGCCTTGCATATGTGAGGCACTGAGTTCAATCCTCAGCACCGCATAAAAATAAATATACTGTGTTCATCTACAACTAAATAAATATTTTAAAAAAACAAAAAGCTAATAATTCAGCAAAACTGCAGGTTACAAAAACCAACACACAAAAAAACAGTTTTATTTCTATGTAATAACAATGAGCAAAACGAAGAGGAAATTAAGAAAATAATTTCACTTACAACAGTATCAAAGCTAATAAAATAGCTCAAGAATACACTCAATCAAGTTTTATCATACACTAAAGCCCACAAAATATTGCTAAAAGTTAAGACAAATAAATGAAACATGGCATGTTCATGGGCTGGAAGACCTAATGTTAAGATGACAATACTAGTCACCTGCCTATAAGTGTCAACTACAAGGCTGAGGCACAAGGATTGCTTGACATCAGGAGTTCAAGGCCAGCCTGGATGACGCAGTGACAGCATCTCAACAATAAAGAGAGGGAAAAAAGACAATCCCACCCAGTAATCTACAGATTCAATGCAACCTCTACTACAATCCCAAAGATATTTTTGTAGAAAGAAACAATCCATCTAAAACTCATGTGGAACCTCAAACGACCCCAAACAGCTAAACGATATTAAAATAGAATAACAAAGGTGGAGGATACATTTATTGATTTCAAAATTTACTATACAAAGCTACAATAATCAATTGTGTGACACTGATTAAAGACAGACATACAGACCAATGGAACAGAGCACCCAGAAATAAAATCACTTGTGTACAGTTAAGTGATTTTTCAATAGGGTATCAAGATCCTTCTGGGGAAAGTCTTTTCAATAACTGATGCTAGAAAATCTGTGTCCCTAACATGCAAGAAGAGCAAAACTTTAGCTAACACCATATATAAAAATTAAGTGAAAATGGATCAAAGACCATCAAGTATAAAATTTAAATCACAACTTAAAGGAAAAAAAAGGCGGGGGAAGCTTCATGACTTTGGATTTGACAATAATTTCTTGAACATAACACTGAAAGCACAAACAACAAAAGAAGAAAATGTACTTGTCAGATTTTTGAGCTCTGTCTTATCAAAATTTAAATCCAAAGTAGTGAGTTTTTTTCTTCTTCACATAAAAATTGATACTGAAAGTGACTGAAAAAATAGGTTTCAGAACCAATGATTATTTTCTTCTACCAAAAAAAAAAAAAAAAGGAGACTGACGAGGTTCTCAGATGGAGAGAAATTTATTATAACACAATTACAAGACTGCAGGTGGACGCACGAGCAGAATCAAAGATGTGGGTACTTGGGCTGCAGTTATAGCTCAGTGGTAGGGTGCTTGCTGGCATGTGTGAAGCACTGGGTTTGATTCTCAGCACCACATAAAAATAAATGAATAAAATAAAGGTATTGTGTCCATTGAAAACTAAAAACAAAAACAAAACAAAAACAAAAAAGATATGAGCATTGGAAGTAGCCTATTCATGCATCATGTCGTAAACAAAACACAAAACACACACCAGAGGGCCACATCTTTCTCCCATTCCATGGTTTTGTTTCCTAAAGCAACATTTATAAAAGCTTACTCATTCTAGTTGAAGTAAGGGCAAAATTTATCACTCAGGTTGCTAAAATGAATTAACATCATATTTACAAAGTAAAAATATATTTCCAATATTCCATATTCTTCTAACTATACCATTATCTGGTTCTAAACTGATCTGAAATTCAATTACAGCAGGAACACGTCATTTGTACCATTAAAAGTAGAAATCACAGATGTCTATTACAGCCACACTGACCTCTCAGTATCCCTTCCCTCACCCATTCAAAAAGTCATTACTGACTGTGGGGCCCCCTTTGGGTTTGTAGCTGACCAGAGCCCTATGTACCATTGGCTCTCCTCCCTGATAGGCCAGTTAGCTCACTGTTACAAGCGAAGCACCCAATTCCAAGCAGTCTTTTTACAGACAATTGCTATTAGATGGAAATCAGGTCCACTGGGGATGACTGAGTTACTATAATTTCTCCTATCTCAAAAATAAATAAATAAATGGCCCCTCACAAAACTTGAGGTGAATTACAAAGCCACATGACAAATGGCTGAAGGGCGATGGAGATTGAACCCAGGGGCACTTTGCCACTGAGCTCCATCCCCAGCCCTTTTTATTTTTTAAGCATATAAAAGATAAATTCATCTTGATGCCATGCGATGTTAATGCTAAGTGGCCAGGGCTGGCCCAACTTGCAGTCCTCCCACCTCAGTCTCTCGGGGCACGGAGATCACAGGTGAGAGTCACTGTGCCCTGCGGATAATGGATTTTTATTTGATGAATTTTTGTATTTGCTTTAATATGAGCTAGTCCATGTCAAACAGAAATTAAGAAACGTTTCCTTTACAACAAAAGTGCTGCTGCACCCAGCATGATGCTGAGGTGACAGCCTCCGTGCCCCCACAACACAGCAGCTGGCTCATAAACACATCACACAACCCAGACGCCAGTTCTGCTGTCAGTCTCCTCGCTCTTTCAAGGAGAGTATAGAAGACACGTGTCTACTTTAGTCTTAACCAAAACACGGGGCTCAGGCTTCCCGTGTACACTGCCTACAGGGAGTCTGTGCAGCAACGTGACAAACCTGCATCATGCTGTTTGTGATTAGGATGTTTAGGCTAATGTGTTCCAGAGAGCATGAGATTACACATTTTTAGGAAAAGAAGCAGAAAAACATCTTTTGCTAGGTCCACATGAAGCGTTTTCCAAAAGAGTTTCTCTAGCTTGGACCCTCTGAAAATGATCTTGTAAAGGAGAGTCTCAAGACCTCACAAGCATTTAACTGAAGGTGCTACTTTGCAGGAAAGAAAGAAATATTTAATGACAACAGTATTTCCAATGATTTGGGAGACTGGGGCAGGAGGACTGCCAAGTTCAAGGCCAGTCTCAGCAACTAATCAAGGCTCTAAACAACTTAGTGAAACCCTAACTCAAAAAATAAAAAGCACTGGGGATGTGGCTCATTGGTAAAGCACCTCTGGGTTCCATTCTCCAGAACCGAATAACTAAATAAAGCCAAGAGTAAAACAGTTTAAGTAACTTCAGAATGTAGGAGTTTGAATTTTTTAAAAATTTTTTGTAGTTATAGATGGACAGATGACTTTATTTTGTTTATTTTTATGTGGTGCTGAGGATTGAACCCAGGGCCTCACGCATGCTAGGCAAGCACTCTACCACTGAGCTCCAGCTCCAGCCCAAGGAGTTTGAATTTTTAAGCACATGAAAGAAATGTATCTTGATGCCACACAATGTTGAACTTGTCTTTTCATGAACTTGCCTACTTTGGTTCCTACTATATATTTCAAAGGGAAAAATGAAGATCTGATATTCATTCATTGGGAAAGCACTGAAGAATACACATCAAAGTTTCAAAGAAAATTAGCCAAACACAACAAACAGTAGCTGCCATTTATCATTTAAATTCACATAAAATGTTAAAACAACTTAATAAATCTTCAGGCAAACTGGGCACATCATCCATCTGAGCTCAGTTTATACCCTTCACTTCCCCTGTAGTGTTTTACATGGAGACAATCACAAAATTTACAGGACAGAGAGCTGGGCAATGCCCATTCCCGCCTCAGGAGGGCGCCTTACCCAGGTTGTGCCGCTTGGACTTGGCGTGTTCGTGGATGTGTTTCTTATTGAAACAGCCAAAGAAGACGCAGTAGAGGCAAGAGTGGAGACGGTTCAGGTGGACGCCACAGACATGGCAGACGCAGGACTTTGCCTGAAATTCAGAGAAGAGAATCAGTAAGTAGTGCAGGAAGCAACAGGAGAGGTAAAAGGGAAATGCCAAAGCCAAGCCAAGCCATCCTGGAGGAAAGGAAAGGGAATTTTATTGCAAATGACTGTTCATCCTTTCAATTCCCCTTAAAGAGATTTATTTCATTTATCTTAAAATTAGCGCCATATGAAAAGACAGCCCATGACCTCAATGTCAAAACCCAGTAAGTAGCCAGGTGTGGTGGTAACACACCTGTGATCCCAGTTACCTGGGGAGCAAAGGCTAGAGAATCATGAGATGAAGGCAGCCCAGCAACATAGCATGACCGTACTGTGGAAAAACAAGAACAAAAACAAAGCCCGAAAAGCTAGTGGCATGTTTACCACATTTTCCTCCCCAATCCCAACAGGCACCCTAATCGACAGGGCACTGTCCCACTGCAGGCCAGCTACCCACACCGTGAGTATCATTTGAGGCTTGATAACCCTGGTTTCAAGAGCACACACACCTAGAAGCAAAAAAGCAAAACAGAAACCACACACAGCTGTAGGAGGTGGTGCACACCTGTAATTCCAGCAACTTGGGAGGCTGAAGCAGGAGGATGGCAAATTCAAAGTCAGCCTCAACAATTTGGCAAGACCCTGTCTCAAAAAATAAAAGAGCAGGGATGGGGTGGGGGAGAGAGAGTGGGGGATATTGCTTAGTAGTTAAGCACCTGGGTTCAATACCTGATCCCCCAGCCACCAACCTCCAAAAAGAACACCACACACACACACACACACACACACACACACACACACACACACACACACACACGGAATAGGAGAGGTTGAATCAAAACAATATACACAAACAAGAAAAAAGTAACAACAATTTACTGCTAAGAAATAGACCACATAAACAAAACATTTTAACAGCAGCAAGTATGAGCACAGTGGTAAACAATTCTTATGCAACCGCAACACTCAAAAGGAAGGCTGACTTCCAGCACTACAGGGGACAACTAAAAGGAGATGACATCTTAAGGAATTCCAGCAAGAACAAATCATTTACATTGAGTAAAAATTCCAAGCCCATATTGAAATTAATACTAGAGAGACACACACTAACTCTAAGTCATCTTCACAGGTGAATTCCAACTAACAATTATAGTGGAAGGCCAAAAATATAAAATCTCCACTCTATAACCATAGTAATATCTGATTCGAGCAAGAATCGGCAACGGACTCTAAAACCATTGGGTAAAAAAATATCAGTAATTCACAAAAGCTAAAATGGCAGAAACAGACCAAATACCCGCCAAATGATGATGGGGCAAACAAACTGCAGTGGAGTGCAATTCACCATGAACAGGAAGAAGGACTTGACAAGCCGAAAGGCAGCAACCCTTGAACACAACACATGACCCAAGTAAAAGAAGCCCGACACCAAAGGCCACAGGGAGTAGGATTCCACCCACACCCAGACTGCCAGGGCTGGGGAGGAGAGCAGGGTAAAAACGGGCTGCAACCCGAGGAGGTGGTGGTGGCCGCAGGACTGAGCACACACTCACAGTTGCTGAAGTGTATGGTTTTAAATGGTTAATTTTATATCATGTGATTTTACCTAGAAACTCAAAACGTAAACGCTTCCTTTAGGACTGAGAACTTGGGTCAACACCACCTTAATCAAACTGAACTTTCTCCAGCAAAACAACCCAATCCATGACACAGCACTGCCTCCAGCAAGGTCCACACCTGACTCTGCTCAGAGAAAAACTCAAAAAGTCCAAACTGACTCTGCAAAATATCTGTTCTGTGCTCTCCAAAGACACCATGTACAAAAGACAAAAAGCTGGAGAACTCTAGATGAACAGAACCTGAAGAGACCCACAAAAAAATGCACTGCATGATCCTAGGCTGAATCCTATAACCCAATGATCTCAAGTCATAAGCAGCATCATTGGGAAAGTAGAGCTGTAGCTTGGATCTGGAAGCTTGGAGCTACTGGGAGGTGATGGGAACTCATTTAACAGAGGGGCCTAGTGGGAGGTTCTGGGCCACTGGGGGCATGCCCTTGGAGGGCACTGTGAATAACCAGTTCTGCTCAGCCACTGGCTCCTGCCACCATGTGCTGCCTGCCACAATCCCAAAGCAATGAGGCCAACCGACATAGGTTGTAATCTCCAAAATTGTCAGCCAAAATCAACCTTTTCTCCTTATAAACTGATTATCTCTGGTTTTTGTTAAGAGTTTCGAAAGGCTACCAAGTGGGGCATTTAAAGAGGGATATGTTAGAAAATATGATTCTATTAAAACTACACTTGGATTGGGATCGCTGCACTGTGGTTATGGAGAATAATGAGCTGGTTCTTAGGGGAGGTGCACTTAAGGGTAGATTCTATGAGAGTCTACAACAAACTCCAGAGGACTCAGGAAGAAAGGCATACAGAGGCATAAATGAAGGGCAAAAGCTGAACCTCTGGGAACTCTACGAAACTATGTGACATTCACACAGTGCTCTTACTATTTGTTGTAGGTTTCTTAATTTCACAAATACAGGGAAAGCCAGTATCAAACTGCATGAAACCCAGCAATTCCACTTCTAGGTTTACGTGCAAAAGAAGACACTGCAGATCAGAATTTCACAGCAATGTTATTTGTAATACCCCAACATAAGAAGTAGGCAAAATACTCCCCATGAGGAAAGATGAATGGATGTGTGATCAGCTCATAGAAGACTACACAGCAAAGCAAGGGGCCTACAGGGCACTCTGCGGGGTGCAGGACTTCACACCACACTGAGGGGAGCAGTGAGACAGGCAAATGCATATGGCGGGCTCCCCTCACAGAAGCAGCAAAGCCAATCAAGGGCTGTGGAAATCTACACCAATGATTCCCAGAGGGCCAGGGGAGGGACACAGTGGCTTGATGGGGGTCCTGGGGTGATGAGTGCCATCCCCGTGCCCCCTGCAGTGGTGATGCATTCACTTTATGAAAAGTCACTGAGGTGTATGTTTTAAAAGGGGTGAGAAACCACAGCATAATAATAAACAACACACAGAGAATCTACACACATATGCTTGAAGACATACATGAAAAACTATGATGATTAAAAGAAGAAAAGCATATCTGATCATGGAAGGTTGGGGGAAAATCAGAGAAGTTTGTACGTGAGAGATGGAATTTGAGCACAGAGCTCAACACTCTATGGCACAGCCCTTGCAGTCAAACACAAGGCCTCACACTAGTGGGCAGACAACTCACTGAACAGTCCAGTTCAAAGAAGTAAACGAGCACCATAAAAACAAGCCCACAGGCTTGGGGTTGTGGCTCAGTAGGAGAGCGCCTGCCTAGCACCTGTGAGGCACTGGGTTCGATTCTCAGCACCACATAAAAATAAAGGTATTGGGCCGGGGTAGTGGCTCAGAGGTAGAGCTCTCGCCTAGCATGTGTGAGGCGAGCACCACATAAAAGTAAAATAAAGACATTGTGTCCACCTATAACTAAAAAATATATTTTTTAAAAAATGTATTGTGTCCATATCTACAACTAAAAAATCAGCACACAAGTCACACACTTCCAACTGCTCCATTAAAAGCAGATAAGTTTAAGAAGGTAAGTCTAATTCTCATACAGTGACTTTTTTACCACCATGAACTTGATATAATTGAAGCACCAGGTGAAAACATTCTACTGTCCGTGAAAAACCAAGGGAAGACCTGAAGCTGAAGACCTGACTGGAATCAGACCAACTTCTCAAACAAACCCACAACTCTGGAGACCCTGAAGAGCCAACTCGGACCTTCAACACAGACAGAGCGCTAACACAGATCTCAGCATCCACCTAGTCAAAACCTTCATTGGGCCAATGAAGGACCAGCTAGCTGTGTTCTCAAACAGGCCAAGAGACCCACCTGCCAGGCCTACCGAAAAAGGCTACCAAGAGTACCAAACCAAATGACGTTATGTGTGACAAGTGCTCTACAAAATGTAAACTGCTGGATACATGTGGGGTATCACAATCACAAATGGGAAGTCCACGTCACACATCTGGCAGAAGTAGGGATGAAGTAAAAGGCTCTGGTACTAATGACTCAGCCAAGCAGCCTCAGCTTCCCAAGTGTCAGTGCACATGCACATGGAGCAAGCAGGTCACCCTGAAGCCTTATTTTAACCTGCTGTTCTCCTTTGGTTCCCAGAGTCTTATACACAAGAGCTGCTACCAAGTCATGATACCTATTACTAACACTCAGTTCTACTTTAATTCCTGTTCTTCAACACTTTCTACAAGTGCCTGCCAACATAAAATACTAGAAGATGATTCAAGTATCTATATGGCAGATCATTTAAGTCTCCAAAAAGTGAGTTTATCTACTTCCAATCTAAGAATCTGTCTGTTCAACATCAAGTAGATCAGATCTGTGTGTCATTAAAGAAGACCTAGCACAACTTAAGATCTGGCCAAAGGAATCAGGCTGAGCCAGTCCCTGGATCAGAGACCAATCTGTAGCAGCTGATCCAGAGGACAGGAAAAACAAAATGCAGACAATGAGAAAGTCAGCAAGTCGATACCTACAAGACATCACTATAACCACACAAGACATCTGATCCAGAGAACAGAAAAACAAAATGCAGACAATGAGAAAGTCAGCAAGTTGATACCTACAAGACATCACTATAACCACACAAGACATCACTATAACCATACTCTGGAGCAATGCGTGTCACCCAACAAAAGCAGCCCGTCTGAAAAGACTATACTATAGGAACCCAACTCTAAGATTCTGAAAAAGAAGAAAAACACAGATGGTAAACAGATCAGTGGCTGCTAGGGATAGGGAGAGTTAAGCAGGGGAAGCAGGGAAACTGCTCTGTATGTGACCCTAGTGGTGGGTGCATTTGTCAAAATTCATTGAACAGGGACAGAGGCTGTATCTCAGTAGCAGAACATTTGTCAGCATGGATGAAGCCCTGGCTTCACTTGTCAGCACCACCAAAAAATTCACTAAACTTTACAGAACAGAGCCCACCTCCACTGGTCATGCAGGCTCACACCAGTACTCCTAGCTACTCGAGGGCTAAGGCAGAGGGATTCCAAGTTCATGGTCAGCCATGGCAACCTAGGAGAGACCATCTCAAAATAAAAACTAAAAACAAGGGTTCAGGGTATTGCTCAGTGGTAGAGTGCCATTGGCTTCAATCTCAGTGTCACATACAAAAAACAATCATCTTTTACCCATGCAAAATTTTACATGACACAGTCGGAGGATGCCAGGATGGAATGCAGCCTATGAGAGAAGAATCTGGTTATCCTGCAGGTAGAGGACATAATGCACTGAAAGGGGTAGGAAGAAAGTTCCTAAGTAATTTGGCAATGAGTGAAGGGTGCTCACTAAAGGAAAGGTGTACCCAGCACTAGTTCTGAAACCTCTACACATGTCCACAGAGACTGAACTATTTCAAAAATGGACTGTGGGTGATGGGAGCCAAGTTTCTCTCTGTTGGACACAGAAGTTACAGATAACCAAGAAGGGAAAACTAGAAAATGATCCATATAATACTGTATATCAAAAAATGAATGAATATTGTATTATGTTTATATTTATTTAACATCCACAAGTTCATCCTGATAAGTAAATGAGTAAACACATAAATGAGGGAGAATGGGCAAATCTTCCATATAGAAAAACTCCAATGTATAGCCACTCTGACCAGGCACAACAGCTCACATCTACAATGCCTCCAGCTTCTCAGGAGGCTGAAGCAGGAGGACTGCAAGCTTGAGGCCAGCCTGGGCAACTTAGCAAAACCTTGTCTCCATATAAAATAAAAAGGGTTGGGTATGTACAGCAGTGGTACCAAAAAGGGCAAATAAATAAATAAATTACACACACACACTTCTCTGCCCTTGAGGAGGAACAAAACTACCCACGAAAGTATGACCTGTGCAGTGACTTCCTTCCAATGAGGACTGTGTAGAGGAAAAGAAAAGTTACTCTGCAGTGGACAAACCGACATATAAGATATCAGCCATATGGTTAAGTTCACTATCAAGAGTGGTAAAACATCGCGCACAGTAGTGCATGCCTGTAATCTCAGCAGCTCATGAGGCTGAGGCAGGAGGATCACAAGTTCGAGGCCAACCTCAGCAACTTAGCAAGATCCTGTTTCAAAATAAAAAATAGAAAAGGATAGAGATGTGGCCCGGTGGTATGTTGTCCCTAGGTTCAATCCCTGGTACCAAAAAAAAAAAAAAAAAAAAAAAGGAGTGGTAAAACATCCCGATAGTATTATCCTTCATACAGTATTATGAGAAGGGTACTTTACTTCTGTGGTCTTCCTTCCCTAGCCCCATAATCACAGGAAAAACTAGACACACACAAAGGAAGGGATATTTTACAAACCACCTGACTACTGTTCTTTAAAACTAACAAGGAACCGGGTACAATGGGTATATATGAAATCCCAGTAACTAGGGAGGCTGAGGCAGGAGGATCTCGAGTTCAAAGCCAGCCTCAGGAAAAAAAAAAAAAGAAAAAGAGGTGCTAAGCAACTCAGTGAGAGCCTGTGTCTAAATAAAATAGGGCTGAGGGAGGGGCTGGGGATGTGGCTCAAGCGGTAGCGGGCTCGCCTGGCATGCATGCGGCCCGGGTTTGATCCTCAGCACCACATACAAACAAAGCAGTTGTGCCCACGCAAAAACTAAAAAATAAATATTAAAATTCTCTCTCTCTTAAAAAAAAAATAGGGCTGGGGATGTGGCTCAGTGGTCAACTGTCCGAGTTCAATCCCCGGTACCTGCCCCCCCCAAAAAAACTATCAAAGATATCAAAAACAGAGCCTGAGGGCTGGCACTGGGGCTCAGTGGCAGAGCACTTGCCTAGCATGTGTGATCCTCAGCACCATATAAAAACAAATAAAATAAAGGCATTTTATCCGTCTACAACTACAAAAAAATTAAATATATATAAAAACAACACAGAGCCTGAGAAACTTAGGGGAGTCTAAGAGGATATGAGGACTAAATGTCACCATGGGACCCTGGGGCAGAATAAGGACATTAGGTAAAAACTAAGGAGATGTGAATGAAGTACGAAGTGCAGTTAACCATGTGTCAGTATGGGTATCAGTACTGCAATGAGAGATGTTAACAATCAGAAACTGGGAGAGGGGTTGTGGGACTTTGTAACTCTTCAATAAATCTAAAACTGCCCTACAAGCTGACTAATTTGCACAGAACTAACTATTCATACAAACAAGCAGAAACAAAACTGAGGCAAACTGAGAAACACGGGTGAACTGTATCAAAGAGCAAGCGCAGCAGTGTCAAAATCTTGTTGATAGTTACACCCCTGGGGGAGGTGTGGAGAAGGCAGAGAGGACCTTGTTACTTCTCATACCAGCCTATCAATCTACATCGACCTCAAAATAAAAACTTTAATTAAAAAAGTACAATGTACGCATGTGTGAAAATGTCAACATGAAATCCACTAATATGTATAATTATTATGACTGAATAATTATATATAAAAACAGTTTTTAAAATTTAATCAGAAACGGTAGAGTGCACCTTTAGTCTCAGCTCTCAGAGGTATGAGAAAGGAGGACTGCCTGAGCCCAGGCTTCAAGACCAGCCTGGGAAACAGGGACAAACCATCCCATTTAAAATAAAGTATCCCCCACCTCCAAAAAATAAATAAATAAAAAATGGAATGGAACGACTTATGTATGATGATTTGAGAAATCAGCTCCCCCCAAAATAAAGATAAAGCAAACTGCTGATTCCTCAGAGACGAGAAAAAAAAAAGTTTGAAAAGGGAAAAAGTCCACTAAAAAAAAAAAAGACATGGAAACGTGAGCTAAAATAAAAATAATTAATGAAAGAGGGGAGAGCTCTCAACAGTGTTCTTACCACCACTCTGAGCCAATGAAGACTAATTTAGTCATCAATGGAGCTAGTGACACAGGCAGACTTCCGGGTCCCTGGTGTTGGGTTGTGTTTTGGGCAGTACTAGGGATGGAACCCAGCGCCTTGCATGTGCTAGGCAAGCAAGCACGCTGCCATGAACTACGGACTCAGCCCTTTAAAGATTTTATTTAGAGGCAGGATTTCACTACATTACAGCAGCTGGCCTCAAACTTGCAGTCCTCCTGCGACTCCAGGATTACAGGTGAGTCCTCCTGCGTCTCCAGGATTACAGGTGAGCACCAACACGCAGAGCTGGCCCTTAGCCTTCCCTGTGCCAGACTGTATGTCCTGAAGTACTTCCTAGTAATCTTCCAGAAACTTGTTCCAGGACCACCCCATACCAAACTCCCAGGATATCAAAGTCCCTTACATAAAGTGGGATAGGTTCTGCACAGAACCCAAACACATCTTCCCCCATCACCTCTAGATTATTTAAAATACCTAACAGAATGTAAATGCTATGTAAGGAGTTGTTTTACTGTTAGGCATAATGACATGGGAAGAGGCTGTACATGTTCAGTACAGACTCAACCTTTTTTCCCCTAGTATTTTCAATCTATGGCTGGTTAAATGTGGACTTTGAAAATTAGGAGGGTGGACTACAAATCCTTCTCTGAAACACATGGCACGGTACCACTAATTCAAGACAAATAACCCAAGATCACTTTTCATCTAAAATGACCTCCTTTTCCCTATCACAAACAAAGGCCTACACCACCCCCCCAAATACCAACTGCACAAGCTGCTCCTCTTCTTATTGTATACCAACTGAAAACTACTATGGTCACCTGTAAAGATACAAAAGGGAAGCCAGGACACCATGCCTGTTCACTATCTTACACTTCAGTGCTTTACACTGCGTTTCTCTATCTCTCCTTTTAACCATCATGGCCTCTGCCCTGATGTTCAACACATGGAAGTGAACTTTCAGATGCAGTCTTGGCCTTGCCCTAGATCATTCCTTTTTTTGTACTAGGGATTGAATCCAGCAGTGTTTAACCACTTAGCCACAACCCCAGATCTGCTTATTTTTTGAGACAGGCTCTCATTAAGTTGCTGAGGCTGGCTTTGAACTTGTTATCCTCCTGCCTCAGTCTGCTGAGTCCCTAGGATTACAGTGTGCCTAGCCCAGCAGATTATTCCTTCTTTAAACTGATTAACAAGTTTAAGGCAAAAATTAGCATGCTATTTCATACCTACTTTTTCGGGGGCTAATTCCAACTTCAAGTCCTGAAGGCACAAACTCAGGGGTGAGTCCATAAACTCCTTCAGCACTTCAGCTGACTCAGAATTAAAGAGAAAATGGGTAGTCCAAAAAGGACTCAGCCTCTTTCTTCCAAAGGGTGTCCATGTCTTATTCCTCCAACAGTGCTATTACGACTCCAAACACAGAAGCGGGAACATGTTCCTTTACCACATGAATTCACCCTTCGCCCTCACCTGGTCCTGCCCAGATAGTTCTCCCTCCTCTCTAGCCCTTTCCCAAACTAAAAACTTTCCCTAAGCATTTTTACCAGAAGAGTTGATTTCGGACCCAAATTCTGTGCATTGAAAGCTTTCCTCCGAAGGAGAGGCTGCCATAAAACTTAAGAGCAAAGAAAAGAGAAATGATTATTTAAAAACAAACAAACAAAACCGTTTTCCAAATATCTACATACTCAAAATATAATGCAGAGTATGTTAGGTCACAATAACCAGCAGAACCATTACACTTCCTGACTTTTTATGGCCAGTTGCTGTGTTTACACTTACCTGAAGTGGTAAGACATTTGTTACATTTAACATACACCAGAAATGCAAAGAGGAGACAGGTAATAGTGAACTCCAAACCCTGGGAACATTTCTACATTCAGCAGTACAAGATTTGTACTGCAATTCAAGCCTAATTGGGAAGAAATCTAATAAATCTGATCATGTTTCCCCTCATTCCCTTATCTAAAGAAGGAGCAAAGTTTGGATACAAAACTCATAACCTGCCTCACCTCAAATGAGAAAATTTGTCACTCCTATTCATCCAGGGATTCATTCCAATGGTTAAATTGTAGCTGAGAATGGCAACTCAAAAGGACACCTTCATTTACTCAGGAGGCTGAGGCACAAGGATCATGAGTTCAAAGACAGCCTCAGCAAAAGCAAGGCATTAAGCAACTCAGTGAAACCCTGTCTCTAAAAAAATACAAATCAAGGCTGGGGATGTGGCTCAGTGCCCCTGAATTCAATCCCTGGCACCCCTACACCCCCGAAAAAAACAACAATTTAGGGCCTGCCATAGTGGCCCATACCCATAATCCCAAACACTGGGGAGACTGAGGCAGGAAGATTGCAAGTTGGAGGCCAGTCTCAACAACTGAGCTAGTCTAAGACAGAGAAGAGGGGGAGAAGGAGGGAGGCAGGGGGAAAGCTGAGGGCATAGCTCAGGGATAGAGAGGACCTAGGAGCTACTCCCAGTACCACCAAGAAAAATACGTACATACATTCACTGAAGTATTGTCAAAGTTCACATCTTTTTTTTTTTTTAAAGAGAGAGTGAGAGAGGAGAGAGAGAGAGAGAGAATTTTTAATATTTATTTTTTAGTTCTCGGCGGTCACAACATCTTTGTTGGTATGTGGTGCTGAGGATCGAACCCGGGCCACACGCATGCCAGGCGAGCGCGCTACTGCTTGAGCCACATCCCCAGCCCCAAAGTTCACATCTTAAAACCAAATACATTTTAATCCTATACAACATGGAAAATGTATGTTATTCCCTGTTAATCACCATAGTTGAATTGTTTCTCTAACTAAATTTTCCTAAACTGGGCCACTTGGTGTTAGAAATAGTCACATGGGATGTGAAATAATACAAGAAAATAACTCCCCACCCTCCCAATCAAAGAAAAATAGATTCAGGATTAATTGTTGGTAGACTACTAAATGGCAGTGCAATAATTGACAGTCCTGAATTTCAAGAGAAATATTTATCACCGCCTGTCTGTAGCTTAAATCTGTACTAGAGAACACAGATGTGGTTCAATAGCTTTCAAACTAAGCAACTAAAATTAGATATTAAAAATACTAATCTAAGCCGCATTGCAAAAAATAAGAATTTCATATCTTAGAAAACTAGGCTCAGGAAGCTGAAGCAGGAGGATCACAAGTTCAAAGCCAGCCTGAACAACTCAGCGAGGCACTAAGCAATTGAGGGAGAACTTGTCTCAAAACGTTAAAAAAAAAAAAAAAAAGGCTGGGGTTGTAGCTGTTGTGGCTCAGTGGTAAAGCAAATCCTGGTACCAAAAAAAAAAAAAAAAAAGGGGAAAGGAGAGGGAGAGGATTCACTATTTATTCCCATGCAGAAATGCATTTTACATCAAGTCTTAATCCAGAAACGAACAAAACAGTTGCAACAAGATTATCAGCTAGTTTTAAGAGTCATAATTCCATAAGTAGCAAGAATCTCACTGACAGTAAAAAAAAAAAAAAACTGTTTCATGTAATCTTAGTTCATTATCAACGATAACTATGCCCAGCATCATTACTATCAAAAAACAAAAAGAAAGAGAACACTTAACAAGGCCTACAAACCCAGCAGATCTATTGGTTTTCCCATTACAAAGTGCTATTCAAGGTGGAAATTGATAACGACTCCCAAGTTAGGGTTGTCA
The DNA here is from genome assembly GCF_052094955.1 of Ictidomys tridecemlineatus. Lineage (NCBI taxonomy): Eukaryota > Metazoa > Chordata > Mammalia > Rodentia > Sciuridae > Ictidomys > Ictidomys tridecemlineatus. The sequence continues at coordinate 63,862,678 of NC_135479.1, forward strand.
TTTGCAAAACTGCGTTGAATTATTAAAAAAAAAGTTTAAGAAATAATATCATTTTCTGGTTTCCAAATATCAATTCGCTTAATTGCTTGGATGTACACAATTGCAAGAAGAAAAAAAAAAAAACAATGGTATCACTGTGACTACCTCAATGGTTCCTCTTTGCAGAGGCTCCAAGCCCCACCTTTACCATCAGCCAAAAAAAATTTTTTTTCTTCAATTCACTTCTCCGTAGCTACAACACAAATCCTGAGTGGTCGTGGCGACGCGCCTCTCCACAGCTAGAGGATTCGCTTGGCTCGTCCCCGCCCGCCCTTCTCTCCCCGCCCCAACCCCTTCCATTCCACAACTGAACCAGAGGAAAAAAGGGACGCCCTCGCCCAGTCTCTCCCTGTGGACCCTGGCCCTGGGGGGGTACCCTTTCCAGTACCCTAGGAACACCCTAACCACCCAGGTCCCGGGCACAGACTCCTGGTCCCAGTCCTGGGATCCGAGCCCGGACTTGCAAGAATGGACTCTCGGATGTCATGGAGCCTTCAAGACGGTTGGCCAGGGTGACCCGCCACAGATCACCCCAGGCCCGGGGGTCTTCCTCTCTTATCTTTTCCCGGCGCCTCCATCCCCTCCCAGTCCTGGAAGATTCCTGGAACCCTGGAAACCCTCTCCTGCAGCCCCAAGCTGCCCTCGCAACCCGGTGGCAGAATCCCCCCTCCCAGTTTGCATTCGCCCTCCCCCGTCCCCACCCTCCGCGTCCAGAGGGGGAGGTGGGGGGGGGTGGGGAAGGAGAACGCCCCTGCCCCTCCCCCCCGCTAATGCAAGCAGCCCCGGGAGGCGGCGGGAAGGTCGCAGGCCCTTCCTTCCCCACCCCCATCGGGGCCCCCAAGACCCCTAATCCCCGCGTGCCGCCCCGCGCTGCAGAAAGAGGGGGGTGTCCTGGACCAGCCCAGGCCGCGGAGCTGGCGGGGTCTCACCTTGCGCTTGCGGGCCTCCGCGGTGCCGCTCCACACGAAGCACTGGTAGATGGCCCGCAGGTTCTGTTTCCAGTTGTCCACCTTGAAGCTGCCCAGGTGCGAGCAGCCCGGCGGCGCCACCGAGAGCTCGGCGTCCATGGCCTCGCCCTCGGGCTCAGGCCGGGAGACCATCGGGGGCAAGGCCCGGCCTCGCACGGGGGCCGGCGGCGAGGGGGGCGAAGACGACGCCAGCGCGGCGGGAGCTGCTGGGTTGCGCGCCCCGTCGGCCGAGGCGAGGGCGCCGGGGAACAAAGCGGGCGGCCGCGGCGCCGGCGGACAAAGACAGAGCTGCGCGAACGCCGAGGGGAGGCGGCGGCGGTGCAGGCGCCGCCCCCGAGCTGCGGCGGCCGCGGGCCCCTCAGCGCAGAGCTCTCCGGGTTCGCGGGCGGAGATTACGTCACCCCGAGCCAGCCGGCCGGCGCCGCGCTAGTGCGCAGACTCCGGCCGGCAGCAGCCCCGCCCCCCGCCGTCCCGGCTCCTCCCGCGCCCGCAGCTACGGGGCGGTGGAAGGGAAACAAAGGCCCATCCTCACGTCTACGCCATTGGCTGCCGCGCCCCCCCTCGCGGCACCTCCGGCCATGGTCATAGGCTGACAAAACCATCCATCTGGCTCAGGACCGCCTCTCGGGATGCAGGCAACTGGACTTGCCGGGCCTTCCACTCGGAGGCGGGGGGGGGGGGGGGGGCGTGCTGAGGATTGGGTGGCGCTGGATGTCCGTCAGGGCGCGGAACCGGTTTGCACCGGCCTGAGCTCTGCCGCAAAGAGGCGGGGCCACGGGCGGGTGGGGGGTGGGAGGCGGCGGAGTGGACTCTGAGTCTGCGCTCCCCTCTCCCTGGGCGCTTCCCTGATGTGCTGTGCTGCCCTGGCAACCGGACCACGTCCTGTGGGACTTTCTCGCAGGACCCTACCGCCTTCGTAGCCCGTGTTCCCGCTGCAGTGTCGGGGGCGAGCCTCCTGTTTGGCACTGCTTCAAGGATGCAGTTGGGGTCCCTCCCAACCAGGAGCCCGCAGTCCAGGGGAAGACCTAACCACAGAGCTGTCCAGTTGAAACAGGATGCCAGTCACGTACCGAATTAGAAATTTCATAAAACCTGCTTTTTTTTTTTAGGTTGCATTTTATTTTTTAAAATTTATTTATTTTGCATTACAATTCTTAATGCACCACTACACAATAATTTATCATATAAAACCTGCATTTTTTTAAATCGAAAAGAGGAAAAAAAGGCGAAATTAATTTTAGTGAGACAGCTTCGACAACCCAACCTAGCCTGAATATCATTTCGCCATGTAAGCAATACTGTAAAATTGTTAGTGAGATATTTTCCAATTTTGCACGAAGTCTTTGAAATCTAGTGTGTGTTTCAAGCACATCCAGTTTGTACCAGCCACATTTCAAGTGCTCGCGGCTGCTCGGTGGGGCACCCCAGGTCTAATGAGTGCAATCAGCCTTCTTCTCTGTGGCTTCCACGTCCAAGGATTCAACCCACCGAGGATAGAAAATATCTGGGGGAAAGGGGAAATGTCCTGTACTGAGTGCTACAGACATTTTTCTTGTCGTGATTTCCTAAGTGTCATTGTTCCCTGAGCAATGCAGCGTGACAACTATTCATATAAGCCTTTACGTTGTGTTAAATATTAGAAGATCTATGGTTTTAAGTATGCAAGAGAGCCAGGGGCGGTGGCACACACCTGCAATGCCAGTAAATCTGAGGCATGAGAATGTCAATTTCGAGACCAGGGAGGCAAGGTCTCCAATTTTTTAAGAAAAAAAAAAAAAAAAAAAAAAAAGCTTGGGGGTGGGTGGGTGACGGTTGAGAGGGGGAGGAAAGAGATCTTGGGAAACCTCTTGGGTGAGGTGAGATGCTGCTCCCCTGTACTCATCCCATTGCTTGAGAGTTTGCAGCATTCTTCCATAGATAGGAGAAAACCAGTTGCTCTCCAGAGCTGTCACCAGTTGAAAAATAAAGATAGAGGTATCATGGTTCTTAAAGCTACAGCGCTTAATTTGTTGACTACTGGATTAGAGCATTTGTGTTGGGGGGCAGATTGCCAAACACAATTTTGCCTCAGAGCCACGGTTTATGCTCCCTGAACTCTTTCCAGGCTTTATCAGAAACTACCTTTTTCATGAGGCCATGAGGCGTTCCACTGCCACTCTATTGAAAATTATACCCTCTATTCAAAATTCTCCATTCCCTTACCCTGCTTTCTTTTAAATTTTTTTTTGCTTTTTTAAAAATTTTTATTATTAGTTGTTCAAAACATTACATAGTTCTTGACATATCATATTTCATACATTTGATTCAAGTGGGTTATGAACTCCCATTTTTACCCCGTATACCCTGCTTTTTTTAAAATACTTTTTTTTTAGTTGTCAATGGACCTTTATTTTATTTATTTAATTTAATTATTTATTTATATGAGGATCAAACCAGGGGCCTCACACATACCAGGCAAGTGCTCTACCACTGAGCCACAACCCCTGCCCCCATACCCTTTTATTTATTTATTTTTGTTGTTATCAATGGATATTTATTTATGTATTTATATGCGGTGCTGAGAATCAAACCTTGTGCCTCACACATGCTAGGCAAGCGCTCTATCAATCACTGAGCTACAACCCCAGCCCTTAAACCTGCTTTTTTTTTTTCCTCCAAAGAACTTATCAACTATCTGATATAGCATTCATTTACTTCTGTATTTGTTGTTGTGGTGGTCTATTCTCTCCAAAGCATGAAAAAAATCCATGAGGATGATGACAGCATCTCCCAGTGCCCCAAAACATGAATGCCTGCTTGTGGTGTTCCCAAATTGCCTGCTAAATTAATTAGCTACCTAATCAAACACAAACACATAGGAAAATCTAATAAGACTATCCTTGGAATAAAACACTGGTTAAGGCAAGGTATATTTGAGGAAGAAATATGGGCTTACTAAAAAGGGAAATCACAAATAGTTAATAAGTCTGGAATTAAAAAGTATGTGGGACTGAGTGTGGCTCAGTGGTAGAGCACATGCCTAGCATATTTGAGGCCCTGGGTTTGATCCCCAAGACTGAAAAGAATAAATAAAAATAAAAGTATATGTGATTCCAGGCTGGGGTTGTGGCTCAGAGGTAGAATGCTTACCTAGCATACATGAGGCACTGGATTCCAGCCTCAGCACCACATAAAAATAAAATAAAGGTATTGTGTCCACCTCTAACTAAAAACAAATCAATAAATGTTTTTTTAAAATTCTATGTGATTCTCTCCATATATACTGAATGTGAGGAGTGCTCTGACTTATAAATGATTTGGTTTCAAGCATGTGAATTTAGCATTCAAACCCTAATATTGGTCTATTTTAATCCATATTAATATTTTCAAAAATGAAATATTAATATATAATTATATATATTAATTATATTTATCAATATGGTCATTTAACTTCAGAAGAACTTCTTTGCTCTCTACTTGAATTAATGCATAAAGATTTAAAATGCTCTATAATCAGAGCAGGCTTACTCACTATATAAAAACTGGAATATGCTCAAGAAGCAAACTCTAACAGAAACCTGGACAGTGGTCTTTAGTACATTTTTTTAAATAGGGGAAAAAGTGGAGCCAACCTAAATGACCATTAATAAGAGAATTGTTGAATAAACTATGGAATGGCTGTTCTAGGGAACACTCTGGAGCCATTTATAAAATGGAGTATATAGCACAGTACGGTGGCACATGGCTGTGACCCCAGCAACTCTAGAGGCTGAGGAAGGAGGATCCCAAGTTCAAGGCCAGCCTGGGCAAATAAGCAAAACTCAAACCATAGGAGTTATATAAATATCACTATGGTGTCAATATTTTCAAAAATGAAAAGGGCTGGTGGGACATGCCTGTAATTCCAGCAGCTTGGGAGGCTGAGGCAAGAGGATCTCAAGTTCAAAGCCAATCTCAGCAATGGTGAGGTGCTAAGCAACTCAGTGAGACCCTGTCTCTAAATAAAATACAAAATAGGGCTGGGGATGTGGCTCCGATAGAGATCAGTAGTAGAGCATTACCCTAGCAGAGAACACTGGGATCAATCCCCAGTGCCACAAAAAAAGAAAATAAGTTACTAATAACATTAATTTTAAAAAGAAGTAGTTCTATAAATATCATGATGGTTTGAATATGGCTTGTTCTCTCCAAAACTCTCTCCAAAACTCATGTAAGATATTTTTGAGACCCTGTCTCAAAAAAGCAAAAAAATAAAATAAAAAAATATATAAAGGGCTGGGCTGGGGATGTGTCTCAGTGGTAGAGTGCTTGCCTAGCTGAACAAGGCCCTGAGTTCAATCCCCAGTGTTACCAAAAGCTTGGTCCTTGTCCCCAATGCTAATCCAATAATGAGGACAGAGCTGGAGCTGGGTTTGTGGCTCAGTGGTGGAGCACTTGCCTACCATGGGTGAGGCACTGGGTTCAATTCTCAGTGCCTCATAAAAATAAATAAATAAAATAAAGTTCCATCAACAACTAAAAAAATAAAATTGAAAAAAAAAAGATTACAAGGGTGTTCAGAAGTGAGACCTTTGAAAAACAATTAACGTTAGATGAAGTCAGCAGGGTGAGACCCTCATTGCTGAATACATACAGTGGCTTATTAAGAAGAGGGAGAGAGAGCAGAATGGCACATGCTCTCCCTGTTTCTCACTGTGCCGTACCCGGGAACTCTGCCAACAAGAAGACCTTCACCAGATGAGGCTCCTTGTCCTTGATTCAGAACTTTGAATCAAAATGAATCTCTTTTCCTTATGACTTACCCAATCACTGGTATTGTGCTATTAGCAACAGTGGGATAAGGCAAGTACTGATGTGAAGTCTGTGAATCATCAGTAAATAAAACAAATTATAGAAAATTACAGATGATATCCTGACACTAATGAGAAAACAATACTTTACGTGGGTATGTATTAAAAGTCTGGAAGAAACAAACCAACCCATCAATGACAGTTAATTTACGGTGAGGGAATAGTCAACTTGGGTTCATCTATAACGTTGGATGAAGCTGTTGTAGGGACAGACGAGGCAAGGCACCAAAGATAGCAGGAAACAGTTTTATGTGGCTGCAGCCAGGTTCAGAGGGCACAGCTTTTACTGTAATCAGTCAATCCCTTGAACCCTGAGTTCAGGTAGTTTCAAGAGTTTTATACCCAGCATGTAAGGGGAGGGGTCAGAAGTTCACAGTCTGCAGAAGTTCACACAAAAGCAGCTTTTTCTTTTACTTTTATAGACAAGTTAACTCTTCAAGGACAACACCTGAGAAGGGGAGAGCTTCTTCTCCCCTTTCTTTCCTCCCCCTGCCAGCTGTTACCATGGAGCCCAATTGGTCACTGCTCTTATCTTAAAAATGTAGACATCTCTGTGAAGCCCAGATCAAGGCCAGAGGCCTTGTTTGCACATTTCTACAAAGTACTATACTGGATATATTTGTGAGAAACTAGTAAGGGGGTGTCCAGCACCTGAAGTGCTGGTATCTTCTCGGACAGTGGCCAAGTAAACAGGACGACACGAAAATAGGAAGTTTATCTACAATGGACTCTTTTGCAGAGACTCTTTTGCTGACAGTTCTAAAATCAGCCATGGTGAAGAGGGCTTTTCCGTGGAGAAAGGGGGTGCCACATTAAAGCCAGGCACAGTGGCACACATCTGTAATCCCAGTGGCTCAGAAGGCTGAGGCAGGAGGATTGCAAATTCAAAACCAGCCTCAGCAGCTCAGGGGTTGAACCCAGGGGCACTCTACCAATGAGCTACATCCCCATACCTTTTTTCATTTTTCTTTTTGAGACAAGGTCTTGCTAAGTTGCCAGGCTGGTCTCAAACTTGCAATTCTCTTACCTCAGCCTCCCGAGTAATCTGGGATTATAGGCATGCACCACCTCAGATTAATTTTTTACAATGAGAATTAATCATATCTTATTTTGTACTTAAAAATCATCAAAACTTTTTAAAAATGACTAAATATGATGATACAAGACAGTGTAAAAAAATCAAGACTCAAAGAACAAAAATGTGTTTAAATTCATACATTCACATGATTCTTCAGTCAGGATCCAAAATTTCCACTTACGCATTTATTTGTCTACCCAAAAAACAAGTCAGAATGCAAAATTCCAATCCTTTCCCTACCATATGCAATCTGTGTAGCCTTGGGCAGATTGTCCCATTTCTCAGCCCATTTATTTATCTTTTTATACTGAGTTATATCAGCTTGAGATTTATAATTAAAGGGGTTTGGCAAGGAATAAATGAGATGATCCATACTAAACTCCTAATGTATGCCTGTTGTTTATTAAGGATTCAAGAAACATTAGTAATTATCGATCTAGTAGTTTCTGGAAATTGAGATGATTAGGACAGTTTCCTACTTTAAAAATCCCACAATGAACCAAGTGCAGTGGTGCACACCTGTGATCCCAGTGACTCGGGAGGCTGAAGCAGGAAGATCTCAAGTTAAAGCCAGCCTCATCAATGGAGAGGCACTAAGCAGCTCAGTGACCTCTGTCTCTAAATAAAATACAAAAAAGGGCTGGGAATGTGGCTCAGTGGTGGAGTGCCCCTGAGTTCAATCCCTGGTATCCCCCTCAAAAAAAACAAAAAATTCCACAATCTAGTGGGATTAGAAGCAATGTAACCAATGTTAACAAGTGTCTTAGTATTTTTTTGTGCAGCTATAACAGAATACCTGAGACCTGGTAATTTATAAATAACAGAAATTTAGCCGGGTATGGTGGTACCTGGATGTAATCTCAGCTACTTGGGGGACTGAGGCAAGAGAATCGTGTATCTGAAGCCATCTTGTCAACATAGTGAAACCCTGTCTCAAAAAATAAGAAAAGAAAATAAAAATATAAAGGGCTGGGCTGGGGATGTGTCTCAGTGGTAGAGTGCTTGCCTAGCTGAACAAGGCCCTGAGTTCAATCCCCATTGTTACCAAAAGTTTGGTCCTTGTCCCCAATGCTAGTCCAATAATGAGGACAGAGTTTAGAGTTTAATCCCTCCCCCAATTTGGAGGATTCATGGTTTGTTTGTTTTTTTTAATTTTTTTTTAAGAGAGAGTGAGAGAGGGGGAAATTTTTTTAATAACTTATTTTTTAGTTTTCAGCAGACACAACATCTTTGTTTGTATGTGGTGCTAAGGATCGAACCTGGGCTGCACGCATGCCAAGCGAGCACACTACTGCTTGAGCCACATCCCCAGCCCCGATTCATGGGTTTTTAAAGAGGTGATTCAAAGGCCACGTTCCAAGTGTTCTCTTTTGGAGTTATAATTCACTTGTTAATTTGGGAGATAGTCATTTCTGAGATCTTCTGGTGCCATCCCCAAAGTCTGAATTACTTTGTTCCTGTGATGGATGTATTGTTCAAGGACAGTTACTTCTGCCTAGGATAGGGAAGAAGAGCAATCCTGTTTCCCCTGAGGTTAGAGAGGAAGAGAGATTAGGAGGAGGAAGAGGAAGAAAGGAAGAGAAACATATCCTTTTAACAGTAAGTCGCAGTTGGGCACAGTGGAACACGCCTGTTATACCAGAACCTTGAAAGGATCACAAATTCAAAGCCAGCCTCAGCAACTTAACAAGGATCTAAGACACTCAGTGAGACCATGTCTCTAAATAAAATATAAAAAGGGCTGGGGGCCAGGTGCTGTGGCTCATGTCTGTAATCCCAGTGGCTCAGGAGGCTAAAACAGGAGGATGGTGAGTTCAAAGCCAACCTCAGCAAAAGTAAGTCACTAAGCAACTCAGTGAGACCCTGCCTCTAAATAAAATACAAAATAGGACTGGGGATGTGGCTCAGTGGTGGAGTGCCCCTGAGTTCAAACCCTGGTTTCCTACCCCACCAAAAAAAAAAAAAAAGGGCTAGGGATGTGGCTTACTGGTGCCCTTGGGTTCAATCCTTGGTACCAAAGTAAAAAGTTGCAGTGAAAGAGACTCAGTGGCCAGACCCAGTGTCACAGCCTGTGATTTCTGCAGTTGAAGAGACTGAGGCAGGAGAAATGCAAATTCAAAGCCATTCTCAGCAATTTAGGGCCGCTTTAAAATAAAAAGGCTCATATGTGGCTCAGTGGTTAATCACCCTGGGTTCAACCCCTGGTGCAAAAAAAAAAAAAAAAAAAAAAAAAATGCCCGGTAGCAGAGCCACAAGGACTATATTCAAACCTAAAGTGGACCGCTGAAGAGTTGGGTGAGGTGGTGTGTGCCTGTGACTCCAGTGACTCAGGGAACCTGAGGCAGGATGATTTTAAGTTCAAGTTCAGCCTGGATAACAGCTAGCCCTGTCCCAAGTTGCTGGGAGCCTGCTATTGTCTAGAGCATCTTGAATTGTCTGCAATCTTAAAGAACAGTAAAGAAAAACTTTGTTACAGAAATTTATTAGAGGTGTGAAAAGGAAGGGGTGTGTGCAGAACAAGAAAAAGATTTCTTTTGAGTTTTTTTTTTTTTAAGTCCTTGAAAAAGTACATATCCTACACAGGCACACAGGAACTCTCCCCTTTCAACTTCCCTACTTTAATTTTTGTCTGAGTCTGACAACAAACTTTCATCTTGTGGCGGCACCCACACATGTAAATCCAGCCACCCAGGGGGCTGAGACAGGAGGATAACACATTTGAGGCCAGAGTGGGCAATTTAATGAGACCCTGTCTCAAAATAAAATGAGCCAGGCGCGGTGGAACATACCTGTAATCCCAGCAGGAAGCTGAGATGGGAGGATCGAGAGTTCAAAGCCAGCCTCAGCAATGGTGAGGCACTAAGCAAGTCAGTGAGACATCATCTCTAAATAAAATACAAAAAAAAAATGAGGCTGGAGATATGACTCAGTGGTCAAGTGCTCTTGAGTTCAATCCCTGGTACACACACACACACAAAAAAAAAAAAAAAAAAAAAGGAAAGAAAGAAGAAGAAGAAGAAAAGAAAAAAATGGCTGCAGATATAGCTCAGTGGTAGAGCACTTGCCTAGCATTTGTGAGGTACATCCCCAGTATGGCCAACAAAGACAGGAAGGAGCTGGGCATGGTGGCACTGGCGAGCAATCCTAGAGACTCTGGAGGCTGAAGCAGGAGGACTTCAAGTTCAAGGCCAGCATCAACAACTTAGTGAGGCTGTAAGCAACCTAGTGAGACCCTGTCTAAAAATAAAGGGCTGGGAATATAGCTCAGTTGGTAGAGTGCTTGCCTAGCATGCATAAGGCCCTGGGTTCAATCCCCAGCACCACCTAAATAAATAAATATTTAAAAGGGCTGGGCTGGGGATGTGGCTCAATGGTTAATCACCCCTGGTACAAGAAAAAAAAAAAAAAAAGGTAGGTTTGTTTCATCTTGATGTCATTGACTTTCACAGGTTAACCAGGTGGCACTGACCACAATGTGAGATGTAGGGGAATTGAAGTGTACCCCCTTTCTCCACTGAAAAGCCCTCTTCACCATGGCTGATTTTAGGACTGTCAGCAAAAGAGTCTCTGCAAAAGAGTCCAATGTGGATAAACTTCCTATTTTCGTGTCGCCCTGTTTACTTGGCCACTGGCCGAAGACACCAGCACTCCAGGTGGTGAACACCTCCTTACTAGTTTCTCACAAACATATCCAGTATAGTACTTTGAAGAAATGTGCAATCAAGGCCTCTGGCCTTGATCTGGGCTTCACAGAGATGTCTACATTTTTAAGATAAGTTACAAATGGTAACAGCTGGCAGGGGAGGAAAGAAAGGGGAGAAGAAGCTCTCCCCTTCTCAGGTGCTGTCCTTGAAGAGTTAACTTGCCCAGAACAGTGAAAGAAAAAGCTCCTTTTATGTGAACTTCTGCAGACTGTGAACTTCTGAGCCCCTCCCCTTACGTGCTGGGTATAAAACTCTGAAACTCCCTGAACTCGGGGTTCAGGGGATTGATTGATTACAGCAAAAGCTGTGCCCTCTGAACCTGGCTGCAGCCAAATAAACTGTTTCCTGCTATCTTCGGTGCCTTGACTCGTCTGTCCCTACTACAGAATGGCTCCAAGACCAAGCTTGGAAGTGAAGTTTGGAAAGCTCTAGTCCTGTGTCTAGTGCCCACAGGCTTCAGAACCATCTTTATCTTGAAGACAACGACCTCAGGGTGTCTGTCACAGCGACAGTACTCCATAACGATTGTGAACCTCCAGCAAACTGCTTCGGTAGCAAGATACAATAATCTCTAAAATTCTAGACTGACAGAGACCATATTAAGTGAGAATGGAACTTTCTTAGACACAGAGGAGCCGGCAGTTCAGGTGCAGAGCTTCAGATAAGAGGTTTTTCAAACAGCGTCTCATATGTATTTTGATTTTGTTGTTTCTAAGGAAACAGGGTGCTGGTCCACTTTCTAGCTCAGGCCTGTTGTCAGTCCTTTACATATACCCTGTTAGCTTGCACCCATCAAAACACTGCTCTTCTACTTACACTCTACCCCACCTCCAAATCCTGCAAATCTTATCTGTGGTTTTTGATTGTTTTATTCCTCTGGGTTTTTAATTCTTTTTTTCTTTCTTACTTTTAATCACCCATAGGTAATCATCTGCATCCCTATCTCTTTTTCTTTTTTTTTTCCTTTTAGTTGTTGATGAACCTTTATTTATTTATTATTTATTTATTTTTAAATATTTTATTTACATTTTAGTTTTCGGCAGACACGACATCTTTGTTTGTATGTGGTGCTGAGGATCAAACCCGGAGCGCACCCATGCCAGGCGAGCGCACTACCACTGGAGCCACATCCCCAGCCCCTTATTTATTTATTTATATGTGTGCCGAGAACCTAGTGCCTTCCACATACTAGGCAAGCACTCTACCACTGTGCCACCAAACCAGTCCCTTTCTTCTTTTTTTGAGACAGAGTTTTACTCTGTCTGCCTCCTGCCTCAGACTCCTGAGTCCCTGCCACCAATGTGTGTGTGTGTGTGTGTAACCAGGGTCTCCCACATGTGAGTCAAAGGCTGTACCACTGAGCCACACCCCAGCCTTTCTCTGTGTGTGAGGAGTCCATGTTCAACCTCTCTTGCTCCACAGAGGTTGATAAATTGATTGTGGACAACAGGTTTGTCCCAGTTGGGTTTTATTGATCCTGGAAACAGTATGTTTATATCTGTTCTTATCTACCTAAAGGAACAGATAAGAAAGGAATTTTATATCCACAGAGTGGAAAACCAAGAGGCCAGTTACCCTCTATAATCTAATCACGGCAATGTCTGCATTTTAAGAGTTAAAAACTGAAACCAAAATGGTTCTGCTCAAAATGTTTGATTCCCTGGAGCAACAATTGTGCCTCCTTTGTTCTTCCCAATTGATGCTGAGAGAGATCCTCCTTTTTATCAAAAATGAACATCTGGATCTCTTTCCAAATGTAATAGACTTAAAAAAGAAAACACTTTCCTAGGGTACTGGGAGTGTAAACTCAGTGGTGGAGTGCTTGTCTAGCATGGGCAAGGCCCTTGGTTTGAATTTCAGCACCATGAAAGCAGCAAGAATATTAAAATACTCAAGTGAGCTTCCATCATCCGTCTTAGACACGACACCCCCGCCTTTTTTTTTTTTTTTTAGTCCTGGGGATCACGTCCAGGCCTCACACATGCTGGGCAGGTGCTCTGCCACTGAGCCACACTCCCAGGCTGATCTTGTTTATATTGTTCTATCCAATTAAACCCCCAGCTTGAGTCACCCCAAATCCAGTAGCAGGGAAATTGCTACAAGGGAGTCTCCAAAACCATCCTAAGTGCCAGCAGGGATAAAAAAACAAACAAACAAATAAACAACAAAAAAAAACACACTAAATGCCAAGTTGATCAGTCCCATGCCTCCATTGGGGGAACTTGTATACAAAGCGCTAGAGCCACAGAGCAGTGAAGCAACTCTAATTTTCCACCATGCCACAGAAAGCAAGGTGGTGACTGGGGTACAGGGAACCCTAAATATCTTTATTTCCACCCATCCTCCCAAGTTGCATCTTATTTTTATTTTGAATATTTTGAATGCTTTCTGACCTAAATGTAAGAATAGTACATTCAAAAACACTCCGTCCAGACACTTCAGTTGTTTACACACTTTCGTGTGTGTGTGTGTGTGTGTGTGTGTGTGTGTGTGTCTCACTGGAAATTTAACCCAAGGGCACTTTATCACTGAGCGACCTCCCCAGCCTGTTTTTGTTTGTTTGTTTGTTTGTTTTCCCTTTTCTTTTTGTACTGGGAATTGAACAGGGGAGGGGGCAGGGGGTGGTGGGGAGGCTGTACCTCTGAGCTATATCCCGAGCCTATGCTTTTTTAAAATTTCATTTCAAGACAAAGTTCTAAGTTGCTGAGGCTCACACTTGGAATCTTCTTGCCTTGGCCTCCCAAGTTGCTGAGATGACGGGCATGTGCCACCACTCCTAGTTGCGAACTTCTTAACATTTAACCCTCCCTAGATAGATTTTGTTTTTAGTTCTGGGAATGGAACCCAGGGCCTTGTAGATGAGAGGTGAGTACTTTACCAACTGAACTACACCCCCGTCCTGCTATGTGTAGTTTTAATCTAAATTTTGTGCTCGAGTTACTTGCACACATACTTCAGCATGTATTTTTCTTTCTTTTTTCTTTTTGGTACTGGGGATTGAACTCAGGGGCACATGAACACTGAGCCACATCCCCAGCTCTATTTTATATTTTATTTAGAGACAGAGTCTCACTGAGTTGCTTAGTGCCTCGCTTTTGCTGAGGCTGGCTTTGAACCCTCGATCCTCTTGCTTCAGCCTCCTGAGCTGCTGGGAAGCAACTAGCTCCTAGTTCCTTGTGGTATGTAACCACGGCACCGGATTATACATGGGAAATTTAATTGTTAATGCAATACGTTCCATTATATGCATTGCCTTACATACATTCCATTTCATAATCTATATTCAAATTTCCCCCAAGTGCACCAAGGTACAATTCTCTAGATGTACTTCCACCTCTCCAAACTGAACCAAGGATCTCACATCGCATTTGTTCCCATGTCAAATGTGACAACTTTGTGAAATGTCTTTGGGTTGTGTGTTTGGGGCCTCGCCGTCCCTGCGAATCCCCAAAATTATTCCTGGACTTGTTGGGGGAGGGTGGCTAGATCTTGGGTACGTTAGAAATACCGAGGTGGTATCAGAAAGCAAACAAGTGCTCACAAGTGGGTCAGCAAGACAAGATTGTACTTCTGCAGAAGGGTGCGCCCCCAAAAGGAATCCCGCCAGCGAGCACCCCTGAGTAGGTAATCCACCAATATTGATCCCTAAGGAAGTGCTGCCCCCTCGCTCCTGATAGGAAGAGTTTGGGGGTGCCACCTACCCAACTGGCTGATGTAAAATTGGGGTGGACAGGGAACGGGGCTACAGTTGTGATGGGGTGCCTGTTAGGGAATTTTAAAATGAACACAGTCCTGGCCACATGGTTTCCTAATTTAAGGTGGCTCCATTATACCTGTGAAACCTAAGTGACAGTAAACGTGTCTGTGTAACGTTACAGGTTTAGCTTTAGTAGTAAAGAAAATCTAAATCTTAACAGTGATACCACGGTGGAAAGAGAGGCTTGTTATTTTGAAGTATTAAAGAACTAGAGCTCAAGATTCCCAGGCAGCCTGTGAGCATGGTTCTCCTTCCTTCTTGCAATGTGTGTGTGTGTGTGTGTGTGTGTGTGTGTGTGTTTCCCCCTAGCACCAAAGCTTTGGTTTAAAACTGTGTATTTCTAGCCAGGTGCGGTGGCAAATACCTATAATCCCAGCAGCTCGGGGTGCTGAGGCAGGAGGCTCTCGAGTTCAAAGCCAGCCTCAACAATTTAGGGAGGCACTTAGCAACTCGGTGAGACCCTGTCTGTAAATTAAAATATTTAAAAGGGCTGGGGATGTGGCTAACTGGTTAAGCATTACTGGGTTCAATCCTCAGTACCAAAAATATTTAAAAATTGAGGGGCTTCTTATTTCCTTTTCTCCTCCTGGGGGTGGTTTCCTGGGGAGACAAATAAAAACGAAGGGGTGAGTTCTGAGTACAGGGCACAGACCAGTGAACCTACAAGGGAGCAGCAGAAATTATATCAAGCTGTGGGTGTCAGACAGCGGATCCTCATCTAGACTAAATGGTCAGTTATGCAAAGCAACATCCTAGACGATGCCTAATGTCTGGCATGACACTCAGTAACACGGTCACTTTTTACCTTATTTCCAAGGTTTGTGTAATTTTTCTTAGTTCTGATGACAAAATGTTTTGGGTTTTTTGTTTGTTTGTTTTCTTGGTAACTGAGAATTGAACTCAGGGGCACTCTGCCTGGTTTCTTGTTGGTGACTTAAAGGCTCAGGGGTCAGTCCAGTTGAACTGGGCTGACTGGGCTGCACAAAATAACCACACAAGAGCCACAAATATCTTTTTCTTTGGGGTCACTGTGATGGCTCCTCTGACCTTAAGGGTCCGCAGAAAGAGAGAGAGAGAGAGAGAGAGTGCGTCCTGACCCCTTTTATTGAGGAGAAGCTATTCAAATGAGGCAAGGGGTCAGGTTTCAGGGGGCTGAGTCTGTCTTCATGATGTCCACTGTCAGCAGGTTGACTGACACCTGGGTAGGCCACACCCAAGGGCACAGTAAGAGGAGAGGACACACACAAGGCACTTCCATGGAACATTCTACCCTAAACAGGGCAAGGGGTTATATTGCAAAGGAACAGGTGAGCATAGCTTCACCCATGGGGCTGTAGCAAGACACACCCATGCAGGAGACACTGACCCTCGCACCCAAGAAGGGTGGGGAAAGCTCTGCCACATTTCTGAGACTGAGCGCCTCAGCACCCAGCCGGGGAGTGTGACTCAGTCACATGTAAGGTTGGTCTCCCACAGCACTCTATCACTGAGCTACATCTCCAGATCTTTCCATTTTTAATGGAGAGATAGGGTCTTGTTATCTTCATGCCTCCAACTTGTTTCCCTTATTTCTCAGCCTCTCTAGCAGCTGGGATTAGAGGCATGTGCCACCAAACCAGGCACAAAATGTTTTAATAGATTATTTATTTTTCCATCAAATCATCCACATTGCCCTATGTCATCGTAGAAAACAGGGAGAGAAAAGTACATCTTAATCATCCATGTGTGACCCTGGATAGCTTTTTTATAAAAAAAAATATTTATTTTTTAGTTGTATTTGGACACAATACCTTTATTCCATTCACTTATTTTTATGTGGTGCTGAGGATGGAACTCAGAGCCCTACGCATGCTAGGCGAGTGCTCTACCGCTGAGCCACAATCCCACAAATGGCTTTTTATACCTATCGTCTCATTTGACTTTGTCTTGACCCTTGAAGTACATGGCTTCGTCCCATTTTTAGGCACGAGTAAGCAGAGTCTCAGTGGATGCAGAGCACCAGAGGGTATTGTCCCCTTGCGATTCGGTGTCCTGAAGTCGGCCACCACATGGCTCTGGCCACAGACAGCATCCCAGCTGCATTCAACTTCATCATTTTGTCAGGGATTCATTTTTCATGTAACGGAAGAGACTTGCCCCGGCACTCTGGGCCTCTTGAGATAGCTTGGCTATTAAAATCGTCTCTACTACAGAGGCTGAGGGAGGAGGATCCCTTGAGTCCACAAGTTGGAGACCAGGCTGAGCAAAAACATAGTGAGACCCTGATTCAGAGTAAGATAAAACAAAACACAAAATTCTCCTCTGTATGAGAGAAGGCACAGAGGACAGATTTAGAAAAAAAAAAATAGCTAGGAATGTATGTCTCTCAGAAGGGGCAAAATATAGCATCCTGTGTCAGAATTAAAGTCAGAAATTCCAATGACCTGTTTGGAACTGAATGCATGTTGAAACTCCTTGGGGGAGCTGTTGTTTTCACAACCGGGGTGCCCACTCCTCAGCCTACTCAGGACTCTAGAAAGCCCGTCTCCACCCCTTTCCAGCGTGCAGGCTGGGTGGCTGAGGATCCCTTTGCCCTGAGGTCCAGGCTGATGAGGCAATGCAGCCTCAGAGAGAAGAGGTGGCCGGGTTCAGGCTGGACCCATGTTCCTTTTATGGAAGGGAAAGAAAGGTTGGACTGGGAATGTAGCTCAGTGTCGACCGATGGCTCAGGACTCAGTCCCCAGTAGTGGATTGGGGAAAAAAAAGAAAGAAAGAAAAAGAAGAATATTCAGGAAGGTGCGCAGGATGCACAAGTGCATATTTGGTCAGGGATGCTGAGTCAGACAAACCCTGTCTCCTCCTCCTCCCTTTCCAACTCCTTCCCATCACTGCCCACCTTGGGCTTCTACCCCATCCCTCCTCTGCCTCACACATGTTCTCAGCTGAGCAGAGGCCACAGAGCTTGTCAGGTAAGAGGTGTGAGACCGATCCTGTCTGCAGGACTTATAGGCATGTGACTTTCAGCAGGTTGGGGCCTCGTTTCCTCGTTTATAGCGCGGAGGTGATTGAACTTGCGGAGGCACTTTAACTCGGAATCACCTCTCTAGTTCCTTTGGATTGTTTGTTTGGAGACAGGCTCTTGATTAAGTTGCTGAGGATCTTGCGAAATTGCCAAGGCTGGCCTCAAACTTGCAGTCCTCCTGCTTCAGCCTTCTGAGCGGCTGGGATTACAGGTGTATCTCGAAGATGGAGTTAGAACGAGGTAAAAATTTAGGACAATGTGCGAATGGCACTCATTAGAAATACCAACAACAATAAATGCTGGAGAGGATGTGAAGAAAAAGGAACACTTTTTACACCGTTGGTGGGGGGGGGGACTGTAAATTAGTACAGCCACTCTGGAAATCAGAATGGAGTTTCCTAAAAAAAAAAAAAAAAAAAAACAAGGAAAGGAAACACCACCCAACCCAGCTATACCACTCCTCCGTGTTATTTATGGAGAAGAATTAAAGTCAGACTACAGAGATACATGCATACCCATGTTTAAAGCAGCCTGATTCAGGGCTGGGGATGTGGCTCAAGCGGTAGTGCGCTCGCCTGGCATGCGTGCGGCCGGGTTCCATCCTCAGCACCACATACAAACAAAGATGTTGTGTCCACCGAAAACTAAAAAATAAATAAATAAAAAATAAATATTAAAAAAAAAAAGCAGCCCAATTCACATTTAACAAACTATGGAACCAGCTTATGTGTCCATCAGCAGATGTATGGATAAAGAAAATGTGGTGTGTATACACCTTGGAGTTTTATTCAAGTTGTAAAGAAGAATAAAAGTATGTAATTTGCAGGAAAACGATTGGAACTTGAGAACATTATGTTAAGTGAAATAAGCCCAAACTCAGGTCAAGAGGTCATGTTTTCTCTCACATGTGGAAGCTAGAGAGGAGAACGGAAAAGAAGGACATTGGGAGGATCTCATGAACACTGAAGGAAGATCAGTAGAATACAGAAGAGGGACCCGAGGGTGGGAGGAAGAGATGGCAAGGGGAGACATGGGGAACGGTATTAGCCAAGTTATACTGCTATATCGTGTGCATGTAGGAATATCAACAATAAATCCCACCACCGTGTACAACTATGATGCACTAATAAAAATGTTGAAAGACAAAGGAAAGGACATTAGAACAGAGGCAGGTACAAAGGAGAAATCAGGTGAAGTCCTAGGGAGGGGTCTGGGGCTGTAACTCGGTGGTAGAGCGCTTGCTTAGCATAGGTGAGGCCCTGGGTTCCATCCTCAGCACCACATAAAGATAAATAAATAAAATAAAAGTGTTGTGTGCATCTATAATACCCCAAAATAAAATAAAATGAAATACGTAGGGAGAAGATGTCCATCTGCAAGCCAAAGAGAGAGGCCTCAGGAGAAATGAAGCCTGCTGACCCAGAACCTGAGACTTCTGGCCTCTAGATTGTAACAAAATGAAGTTCTGTTGTTTAGACCTAGAGAGAGAGAGAGAGAGAGAGAGAGAGAGAGAGAGCGCTAGTTTAGGACATAGGAAAAAAAGAGCTTAGCATATAGGAGGAGTCATGTATTTAACTCAGTCATTTTAGAATTTTCTGGAATTTTTAAAGAGTTTTCTTTTATAAAGAAAAGAAGCTTATTTAGCTCCCAGTTCTGGAAGTTTGATATCCAGAATCAGGCAGGGCCTTTGATTCAGACTCTGATGGAGCCCTAACAGGCACCATGGCAAGAGGGTGTGCAGGAGCAAGAGGTCACAACCAGAGAGAGACTGTGGCCCCACTGTCCCTTCTGAGCCACACCCCTGGGACTCCGAAGGCCCCCGTTAAAGATCCCATCTCCAAACATCACCCCAGTGAGGATGAAGCTGTTGATATGTGAGCCTCTGAGGACACCTTCAAGACTTATCTGAGCTGTGGCATACAGCACTCACAGGGGAACGTTCTGAAACCTGCTTTGTGCATGAGGAGATTGTAGCTAGATAAGTGGACAACCTACCCCAGGTCACACGACATCAGGTTCAAAAACCCTAGTTCCTCCTGTTGTCGCATAGAGTGGGTCAAACAGGGACTTCCGTATTTCTTATGAAGTCATTGTCTAGTCAAACAAACAAATATTTAGCTAGTATAAAAACTAACCCCACAAGTCTCTGGCAAAACAGCAAAAAGAAACTAAGTAGTGGCATCCCCAACCCAGAAGCAGAAAGGATCAAGAATAAAGGAGAAAGGTGTCTATAAGACCAAATTCAGCCAGTTGCATACTCTCCTGGGCTTGAGCATGGAGGATGTGTTATGCCAGATTCGTGGGTCCCCAATAGACCTCCAGGAGCCGAATCCGATGCAATCACACAAGAGTCTTTGTTGCAAGCTCGAGCCTGGACTCACAACCGTTCCTGACGCAGCGGTCCCAGGGAGTAAGTCCTGGTCCTTTGTTCAGTGAGATTTTATAGGTTTTAGGGGGATACTCTATGCATCACAACATCACACAGCAAATCATTCCATACCGTGGGAAAGTCAAACAACAACTCTTAACATTGATTTGCACATTCACTGGCAGGAATAAGTTGGGAGGGGTGATTGGTTAGTACAAGAGGGAGATTCCTTTGAACTGATTGGTTTAGGCTATGAGGGGTGTACGTGCTGAACTACATGGTTTCCCAACATGTTATCAACCACCATAAACTACTAGGGGGTCATCTGGCATCCCAGGTATTTCCCTGTCTCATGCTGATTGGTGGTTGCTAGGGGGTTGCTATGGGTCCTCACCTAGCCTGACTGGGTCAGGGACACCTGGCACAGCAGACCTCTCCTGTTATTTACAGACAAACAACTCAGCAGGGTGGGTATGTGCTTAGGAGAGCTCTGTGGGTTTTTCCAAGGACAAGGGTCACGCCCCCTTCCTTATGACAGGCCTTGGGGTAGAAGCTGCTATTATTTATTTATTTTTAAAAATGGAGTCACGTTAGTTTCTCAGGTGTCCACTGTGGGTGTTTTGAACTGGGGAGGAAGTCAGATCCCAGAAACTTCCAGACTCGCCCTCCCAATTACTCCCAACACGTCCTTGACATTTGGACAGTCTGACACTGACAATCTTGCCCAGTGTGGAATGGGAACAAGTCGTCACCGACTCCCTGGTGCGCTGGGCTCTGAAGTATGTCCAAGGAAACAGCAGCCTTGGATATACAGTGGGGTCTGGGGCAGCTCTTCCTTGCTTTGGCTGGGGAACCCTAACAGCATATCTGGGTGGGGGGTGCCACACCTTCTTGGCCTGGGATGTCTGAGTCTGCGGTGCTGGGAGCTGAGCAGATGTACCCCAGAACTTGAGCTTTCAGGGTCAACTCAGCCCAGGAGGCAACTGGGGAGCTGCTAAGTCTTTACAGTGTGAAGGAAGGAGGAGGGAACTGTCTGGCCAGCTGTGACTCATGCATCACTCAGGCCAGGCGACTTGTGATCCTTCCAATGGAAGCTGGAACACTTGGCTTGCATTTCTGTCCTCTGGGTGCACTTTTCAGTTCTCGGGGTTTTCCTGTTCACGGGATGGAGGGCTCTGTTTTCCATTTGTTCTCTGCTGTACCCACTCCTCTCACCCAGACAGCATTCTAGCTGATGGAAGGAAAGAGGGACCTGGGGAGTATGCAGGAGGCCTCGTCTGCAGAAGCCTGTGCTGTGCCCCAGCTACTCCCAAGGGTACCTTCAAGGAGACCCAGCACTTCAATGCTGTCATTGTTTAGGACAAACGAGGCAAGACACTGAAGATAGCAGGGAACAGTTTTATTTGGCTGCAGCCAGGTTCCGAGGGCACAGCCTTTGCTGTAATCAATCAATCCCCTGAACCCCAAGTTCAGGGAGTTTCAGAGTTTTATACCCAGCACGTAAGGGGAGGGGCTCAGAAGTTCACAGTCTGCAGAAGTTCACATAAAAGGAGCCTTTTCTTTCACTGTTCTGGGCAAGTTAACTCTTCAAGGACAGCACCTGAGAAGGGGAGAGCTTCTTCTCCCCTTTCTTTCCTCCCCTGCCAGCTGTTACCATGGAGCCCATTTGTAACTTATCTTAAAAATGTAGACATGTCTGTGAAGCCCAGCTCAAGGCCAGAGGCCTTGTTTGCACATTTCTTCAAAGTGCTATACTGGATACATTTGTGAAAAACTAGTAAGGGGGTGTCCAGCACCTGGAGTGCTGGTATCTTCTCTGCCAGTGGCCAAGTAAACAGGGTGACATGAAAATAGGAAGTTTATCTACATTGGACTCTTTTGCTGACAGTCCTAAAATCAGCCATGGTGAAGAGGGCTTTTCTGTGGAGAAAGGGGGGCCACTTCACCATTCTGATGCAGACCTCTGCCCTCTCTTTCCTGCCCCATGGCTTGAACCTCTGTAGGCCTCCCTCCCTGTTTCTTCTCCCCACAGCAGCCGGAGAGATCCTGTAAACTCATGGGCTGCATCCTGTTACCCAACTGCTCAGAGCCCTGCAATTCTTCTGCCATAGTCAGAGTCAAAATGAAGTTTTTAAAAAACGCTAAAGTTGCTGGGCACAGTGGCACAAGCCTGTAATCCCAGAGGCTCAGGAAGCTGAGACAGGAGGATTGCGACTTCAAAGCCAGCCTCAACAAATTACCGAGGCCCTAAGAAACTCAGTAAGACACTTTCTGTAAATAAAATATAAAAAAAGGTAGGGGATGTGGCTCAGTGTTTAAGTGCCCCTGGGTTCAAATCCCGGTATCCAAAAAACCCCCCCAAAACCCAAAGTTTTAAAAACATCTATTAATGGATGAATGGATCAGCAAAACGTGGCATAGCCATAAAACAGTATTATTTGGCCATTAAAAGGAAGGAAGAACTGGAGTAGGGGGTATAGTTCACCAGTAGAGCGCGTGCACAAGGTCCTGGGTTCATCACCAGCACCACACACACAGACAGACACACGCTCAAAAACCAGACACACAAAACATCACACATTGTATAATTTCATTTATATGAAATGCCCAGAATAGAAAGTAGATTAGTTGTTTTCAGAGACTGGAGAGAAAGGAGATAGAGCACAATTACTTAATGGGAATAGGATTTCCTTTGTGGTGATAAAACTTCAGGAAATAGAGGAGGTGGTGGTACAATATTGCAAATGTACTTAATGTTGATGAATTGCATACCTTCAAAAGGTTATTTTATATTCTGTGAATTTTACCTCAATAAAAAGTATTTGTCTTATTTTTGTATTTTGCAATAGGGTTTAACTAAGGTGCTGAGGTTGTCCTCAAACTTGTGAGCCTCCTACCTCAGCCTTACAAGTCACATGATTATAGATGTGTGCCACCACGCCTAGCAAAAAGCCAAAAAAAAAAAAAAAAAAGAAAGAAAGAAAAAAAAATATTGCCTCAAAACAATTAAAAGTAATTGAGATGATTATTTGCATTTTCACGCATGCACACAAACACACACACACACACTCATAGAAAGCAACCCAGGTCCTTACAATGGGCCATAGCACTGTGAATGTGACTACTGCTCCCTTGATCCTCTATTCCAGCCACACCCATTGCTCCTTCCAGTTCCCCAGCATACCAGGTGCACTCCTACATCTGCTGCCATGGCCTGGAATGTTCTTTTCCAGATAAAACTGCTCTTTCATGAAATCTTTGCTCAATGTCACTTTCCAATGAGCCCTTGCTGACCATTCTATTTAAAATGGCAAATACCTCCTCATTTGGCATTTCAGATTCCCCTTCGCCTGTTTTATCTTATCCATATTACAATTACCTTTTTTTTTTTTTTGTACTGAGGGTTGAACCCAGGGGTACTCTACCATTGAGCTACAAGTCCAGCCCAACTTTTATTTTTTTGGGGGGCGGAATGGCACCAAGGATTGAACTCAGGGTCCTCAACCACTGAGCCACACCCCCAGCCCTATTTTGTATTTTATTCAGAGACAGGGTCTCACTGAGTTGCTTAGCGCCTCACTGTTGCTGAGGTTGGCTTTGAACTTGAGATCCTCCTGCCTCAGCCTCCCAAGATATCGCCACTGCTCCCATCACAGCTCTCCCTTTAAAAAATTTTTTTTACTTGTAGATGGACACAATACCTTGAATTTATTTATTTATTTTTATGTGGTGCTGAGGATTGAACCCAGTGCCTCACGCATGCTAGGCAAGTGCTCTACCACTGAGCACTGAGCCACAATCCTAGCCCCAGCCCATTTTTTAAATTATTATTATTATTTTTTTTAATTTTGAGACAATGTCTCATTAAATCGTTCAGGCTGGCCTTGAACTTGCAATCCTCAGGTGCCCAAGTTGCACTAGATTGTGCCTGGCTTCGTACTACTTTTTTTTAATCATGCTTTCCCTGCATTGGAATGGAAACTTCTC
The DNA here is from genome assembly GCF_052094955.1 of Ictidomys tridecemlineatus. NCBI lineage: Eukaryota > Metazoa > Chordata > Mammalia > Rodentia > Sciuridae > Ictidomys > Ictidomys tridecemlineatus. Next base: position 63,886,409 of record NC_135479.1, read on the forward strand.
TCTCTCTCTCTCTCTCTCTCTCTCTCTCTCTCTCTTTCCTGGTACAGGGCACTCCACATTCTAGTACAGTGTGGTCAGTACTGAGCCACACTGACCTCAAACTTGCAATTCTCCCGCCTCAGCCTCCTGAGGAGCCAGGATTATAGGCATGCACCACCGTGCCTGGCTGGCTGGGTAAAATATTTTTTAGGTACTTAGGACATAGGCGGATGCTTGGGAATCAGTAAATACTTGTAAATAAGTCAGCATCCTCCTCCAACCTCCACCCCTGTTACTACCCCCTTCCCAGGGCCTCTGACCCGGCAGCTCCCTGTGAGCCCCCACAGACTTCTCCCTTCTTATCCATCACGAGTCCTGCTCATTTGTCCCTAAGGAACGCCTACTTCCTTCCCTTCCTTGCACATCCAGCACATACCAGCCTGAGACCTCCATAGCTAGACCATGACCCTGGCCCCTTTCCTGTCCCCTGACTCCAGACTCATCTTTTATCTGCAGGAATCTAATCACGTCTCTTCCATGCCTAAAACTCTCCACGGGTTTCCTGTTGCTCTTAAGTGAAATCCAAACTGTTTACTCTGGACCTTTGTAATTCCATGTGACCTGCTACACCCCCCACTTCCCGGCCAGTCATGGGTCTTCTGTCTCTGCCTGATTCTTTCTGTCACTTAGTTCTACCCTCAGTGATCCCAACTCAAGTGGCTCTTCCGAATCGCTCTGTGAGGTCCACCAGCCCCTGCCAGTCCTCATCAGGCACAGGGTCCTACACCATCCCCTTCACAGCCTCAATCTTGGCTCCTCAAAGGGGAGAGCAAGAGAAAGTCACAAGAGGCTGATATAAAAGTGACAGAGAGAGAGGACATTCAGAAACCAGCTTTTATGGGGGGGGGGGGCTCTGTTCTTAGAAAGTTCTATCCATAAAAGGGCAGAAGGGGTAAGACTACAAGAAAAACAGGTGAGTAAGGATTGGATCCGAGGATACTCTATCACTGAGTTACACCCCCCTGTCCATTCTCTTCCATCATTCATTTGGAGACCGGGTCTTGTTAAGTTCCCCAGGCTGGCCTTGAACTTGCAATCCTCTTGACTCAGGCTCCCAAGTAGCTAGGATTATAGGTGTGTGTGCCACTGTGCCCAACTAAAGGGACATTTTTATAAAGATCCATGACCCACACCCTTCAAATACCTTTTAATTGATCTGCGACAAGATGGAGATATTGTCATTTAAAAAAAAATGATAAAGCTCCTGAGCCACTGTGTGGTAGTTTGTTTCAGAAGCAATGAGAAACACATACATTGTTCTTGCAGACCGACCACAGGTGGAGGACTCCAGGTCAGGTTTTTCTCAGAGATAAGTCAATGGGGGCAACAGCTACCAAATACGTTGTCAATGAACGATTCCTCTGTGTGTGTGAGTCCTCATAAATCACCGGATACAAATGAACAAGTGAAACCAAGAGAACGTTTCCCGGAGTGGAAATGGCCCTAGCCTGATCCCAGGGCCTGAGGGGGGTGGGGCGGGGAGCAGGCAGTGGCCATGCATGTGCATAAGGGACAGCAAAGGCCACATATGAGCACCAGCTGCTCAGGGTACAAGGCTCCGGGGCCTCTCTAGGGAATTTGGAGGATGGTCTCAAGGACACAGATCTATTCCTGGTGGTTGTGAGATCAGGCAACGGGCAGTGACCAAAGGAGGCAGATTTAAAAAGGGCGCTGAATGAGGCTTTATTGAGACTGGGCAGGACAGAGTGGCAGGAGAAGGGTCTGACTGGACTAGAATTTTATGGGGCTTACAGCAGGAAGGGAAGGGCTTGGGACAGGAAAAAGTGTTTTAGAGTCCCTTGTCCCAGTGGAGTTGATCTGGGGAGCTGGCTGAAATCCAGGATTGGCCAGAAGACCCTGCTGATTGACAGGTGTTTCCATCGGAGCCTGATTGACGTTTCTTTGACGAGGTACTTTGTTCCTAAGTCACCGCCACCAACAGTGGTATCTAGGCCCTTCACTCCTGGGCAGGAGATTTATTCTGCTCAAGTCTCAAATAAGATGGGGGGTCGGGCTGGGGATGTGGCTCAAGTGGTAGCGCGCTCGCCTGGCATGTGTGCAGCCTGGATTCAATCCTCAGCACCACATACCAACAAAGATGTTGTGTCCGCCGAAAACTAAAAAATAAATATTAAAATTCTCTCTCTCTCTTTAAAAAAAAATCATTAAAAAAAAAAAGATGGGGGGGTCCACCTGCAAGCTCTCTAAGGCTCCAGGCCAAACACTCGCTGACTCAGAAAGTTGCAGGCCTCAAGTCACTTGGGTCAGAAACAACAGGAGCCCTCCAACCCCAAGCCCAGGTGGATGGTTTGCATGAAACGGGATTTGCATTCTCCATCTCTGGAGGTGGGGAAGCAAACTATTGTTCCCTATCAGTTTAAGGTCTGATTGATAATAGCAGTAGTGTTCCTTCCTCAGAGGTTTTAGGTCTAAGTGATGGTCATGATAATTAAATTACTATGACTAATAATAATAAGAGGAGGAAGCAGAAGACAGGCCTACTATAAGCCACACTGTGTCCTTTCATCTAATCCTCTCAGTCCTGAATGCCCAAAGCAGGTATGCCCATAACACAGATGAAGAAACTGAGGCCCTGAAGTCTCCAACACCAGACAACCCGTCAGTGCAGAGCTGGGATTGGAACACAAGGGCATGTGTTCTTACTGATGTCAATGCACTTTTTTGGGGGAGGTATTGGGATTTGAACCCAGGGGCACTTTACCACTTAGCTACATCCCCAGTCCTTTTTATTCTTTGTTTTGAGATTGTGTTATGGTTTGAATAGGAATTGTCCACCACGTACTGCTGTTAATGCAGGAATATTCAGAAGTGAAAAGATTAGCAGGCACACACCTGTAATCCCAGCAGCTCGGGAGGCTGAGGCAGGAGGATGACGGGTTCAAAGCCAGCCTCAGCAAAAATGGAGGTGCTGAGCAACTCAGTGAGACCCTGTCTCTAAATAAAATACAAAATGGGGCTGGAGATGTGGCTTAGCAGCCGAGTGCCCCAGCTTTCAATCCCTGGTACCCCCCCCCCAAAAAAAAGAAGTGAAAAGATTAGATTGTGAGATCTTTAAGTAACCAATCCCTCCTAGTTTGAATGGGCTGGCTGAGTGATGACGTAGACGGGCGGGGGGGTGGGGTGGCAGGGCTGGAGGAGGTGCGTCACTGGGGCATGCCCTAGAAGGGTGCATCTTCCCATGGCCCCTTCCCCTCCCTCTCTGTTTCCTGATCCAACCGTGAGATGCACAGCTTTCTCTGCTTTCTGGCTGCCGTGAGCTGAACAACTTCCCTCCACCACACCCTTCTGAACATTAATAAGAAATTAATGTTCTGCCTTACCCTGGCTCCAAAGCAATGGACTGCCACCATGGACTAAAAATCTCTGGAACCATGAGCCATAATGAACTTTCCCTCCTTGAAGTTGTTCTTATCAGGTATTTTGGTCACAGTGATCCAAAATTGACTGACACACAAAGGTATCCCTCAGTTGTGGAGGCTGGCCTTGAACTTGTGATCCTCCTGCTTCAGCCTCCTGAGTTGCTAGGATCATAGGTATGTGCCACCGGGAGACCCCCCCTGCCCCTACTCTGTTATGAGGGCTGCACCTTGGGGCAGTCACGCATTTACGTGGGCTGCAGTGGCAATAGCAGGGAATACCTTTTCTAACCACAGTTCACATACAAATACACACGTACACATAGGTGTGTATAACTGGAATGACGACTTCACAAAATCGTACTTAACACTGTTAGGTGGGTGAGACTCTCTGGTATTTCCTCCTTCGTTTCTTTTAAGACTTATCTCTAAATCCATTTCCTGATTTACTGTTTGCAGGAACAGGGCCACGGGACCTGCGAGATTCTGGAGTGTGATTTGGGGTGCATATTTATAAATTAGGCATATTAAGAAATTAATAACTGATAATAAAATAGAACAGACATAACAGTATACTGGAAGAAAAATCATTTCAAATTTATGTGTTACTTCTGGAATTTTCCACATGATCCTTCCAGGTTGACTATGGGTAACAAACCACAGAGAGAAACACTGAGAAACGGGAGCTGCTGGAATGCGGGGTGTGTGGCTCCTGCAGCTGTGCCTTTCCCATAACTCAAGTCATGGCTCCAGTTCCCCCCACCCCAGCCTCCGTCACCCGGCCTTGGTTCATCCCCCAGTTCTATGTGTATTAGAACGTAGTCTGGGGTGCATGTGAGAGAGGCGTAAAATAATAGAAGCTTGAACAAGACAGTTTATGTCAGAAACCATCTAGGGTTGGTCCAGCAGCTCTGAGGGCCGAGAACCCATAAGCCTTTCATCTTTCTGCTTCGGAGATGTACACATGAGTGACGTGTGCTCGAATCTCATTGGCCAGGACATAGAAATCTGGCTGCATCTAGTCCCAAGATGTGCTCTGTATTCCTGGAGGCCTTATGCAGAGCTAAAGATTGCCGGGCCTATTGCTGCAGCAGTAGGGGGTGACAGCTGGTGGAGGAAAGTGGTGAGCTCTGCCCTGTCTCCACTTTCATCCCTGAGCCCAGGTGGCTCGGGGCACTTCAGGACCAGGGTTGTGATTTTTGCCTTGAGCTCTCATCCAAAGGCCCAGCACCCCATTCTATATGCTAGCTCCCATCTGGAGCCTGGCCTCCCCACCCCCCCGATACAACTGTGGTAGCTTCCTCTGGCTGCCAGAACAAAGTACGACAAAATGGGGGGCTTAAAACAACAGGGCTAGAGGGCTGGGGCTGCGGTAGAGCTCTTGCCTAGTAGGCATGAGGTCCTGGGTTCAATCCCAAGTATCAGGGGGGAAAAAAAACAAAAAAGCAGGCCTTCAGTTGATCTCCTTGGGGGATATGATTAAAGTCTGCCCTCTGGCTCCCCAGTATTTCCTATGGACTGTGTATATTCACCTCACCCCAACAACCTCGAAGTCTTGATCCATTCCATCAACAACTCAGATGACAAGATCTCATTCAAATACCATGGACTCCCAGATCCCCAAATCCCATCTTCCAAATCAGGAAAGGACGAAACTCTAAGGTCTGATCTAGCATGGATTCAAAAATTCTTCTCCATCTGTGCTCTTCGTGATTCTAAAGCACAAGGATGGGACACACGGAGGTTCCACATTTTCTTTCCCAAAGGAAAACACTGGAAGAAATAAAGGGGTCACGGGTCCCAAGCAAGTCCAAAACTCAGTAGGGCAAATTCCATTATATATGAGTCCCGAAAATGATTCTCCATGGCTTGATCCTTCATCCTCTGGGTGCACAGGAGTTCCATCACCCACAGGGTGACTCCCCTGCCCACCTTGTTAATCTCTAAACTGTCCTTGGAGTCATTCTTTTCCTCTCTTGAAGGATAAGGTGCATTTGCAACTGAGTATCTCCATCAGCCAAGTTCCTTCTCCAGACACCTGACAGCCTTCTTTGTTTCAAACTGTCTCCATCTCCCCAGTCAAAGCAGACACTATTCTTGGTGGCGCAACATTCCTCAAACCATCTAAGTCTTCTGTGTAGGTCAAGGACATCCACACCATTGCACGTGTTGGTCCCCAACAGATCCTTCTTAGGTAAATCTTTCCCTATTCTTGTCTTCTTTTACAGTACTGGGGAGACAACCCAGGACATTCTATGACTGAGGTACATTCTCCAATCCCTTTTATTTTATTTTATTTCTTAATCTGGAGACAGGGTCTCATTAAGTTGCCCAGGCTGGCCTTGAACTTGTGATCCCCTGCCTCAGTCTCCTGAGATTCTGGGAGAACAGGCCTGCGCCACCCATGCCCGGCATACCTTTATCATTTACAACCAGGCTACGGTATCAACAGTCTGTTCACGGTGGTCTGAGTATTATCTAGGACCACAGAAGGTTTCTCTTCAGCTCTCCAACACTTCCTTCTAAGCCCCTCACCCAAATCCCCTTCAATGTACATATTATTAGCAATAATTTCTTCAATGCAATATAGGCTTTTTCCATCATGCACGTCAAAATTCAACAACAGAAATATATTCTGTCATCGTTGTGGAATTCCGTTGCCAAAATCAAGGTGTCAGCAGGACCGGTTCCTATGAGGCTCTGTGGGAGAATCTGTTCCTTATTTCTCTCTTACCTTTTGGTTTGCCAGGCTTCCTGGTGTCCCTTGGCTTATAGACAGTCTTGTTCTGATCTCCACCTCCATATTTACTGGGCTTCTCCCTTAGATGCTTCTGTGTCTCTTTTCTTATGAAGACACTGGTTAAGGGCCATCGAATCCACTATGACCTCATCCTAAGTTAGTCTTATCTGCAAGAATCCTATTTGCAAATAAGGTCACATTTATGGGGAGTGGGGGGGGCGCTGTGGGCATCCACATATCTTTTTAGAGCTGGCACTGTGATGCACACCTGTAATCCCAGCATACCTGTAATCGAAAGGCCGAGGCAGGAGGATTGCAAGTTCAAAGTCAGCCTCAGCCACTTAGTGAGGCCATAATCAACTTAGCAAGACCCCGTCTCTTAAATAAAGTACAAAAAAAAAAATGGCTGGGATGTGGCTCAGTGGTTAAGCACCCTTGGGTTTGATACCTGGTACCCCCCCCCAAAACAAAACAAAACAAAACTTTTTTGGTGACACAATTCTATTCACAACAGAATATAAAATCCTGACAAAGGAAATCTTCATTGTATCTTATTGCTTGTTTCACCGAAGTGGTTTATAGTCAAGGCATCAGTGACTGGAGACATGTGGCATTGAAAACAAAGCAAAGTTATTTCCTACAAATGCAATTTTTAAAAACAGGGTCTTGGGCTGAGACTGTAACTTATTGGTAGAACACTTACCTTACATGTGTGAGGCACTGAGTTTGACCCTCAGCACCACATAAAAATAAAGAAAGATATTGTGTGTGTGTGTGTGTGTGTGTGTGTGTATACATATATATATTAAGATCTTGAAAAACAAAAACAAAAAAATAAATTTAAAAAAAAAAAGGTCTCATTACATTGTTCAGGCTGGCCTTGAACTCTTGGGTTCAAGTGATCCTTCTGCCACAAATGCAATTTTATCTTTCTTCTGAATCAAGGAATCAATTTCCAAAAGTCACCTTAGAGGGCTTTGTGTTGGAGGGCTGATAGAGCAGAAATGATGGAAGAATTCCTATCATCTTTGTCTGATGGAGTACAGCTGTCTTTTTTTTTTTTTAAGAGAGAGAATTTTAATTTTTTTAGTTTTCAGCAGACACAACATCTTTGTTGGTATGTGGTGCTGAGGATCGAACCCGGGCCGTCCGCATGCCAGGCGAGCGTGCTACCGCTTGAGCCACATCCCCAGCCCAGCTAAGATGTCTTTACTGCATTTAGTTCAAACATGTATAGAGGATATTTATATTTGTAACAGGGATTCACTTGATGCTTTGACTGTATCCCTTGTGACTTTGAAACTTACACGCGTTTTTTTTCTTTTTCCCATTTTTTTTTTTTCTCTAGAATTCTCCTCCCTGATCTTCTTTGCCGGAAACTACTTCCTGATCTCCTCCCTGATCTTCTTTTCCCTGTTAATTCAGAGTTAATAAAGCTTCCTGTTAATTTAGAGATAATATTGGATTGTGAGAGCTGTCACCTAATCTTTTCCCCATCTTCTCCTTCCTGATCTCTCCTCTCTATAATCTCATTTCCTCAGAATCACCTCTATAAATGCCACCTGTTCCTGCAGATGGGCAGAATCAAAGCCTTTGGGACAGGAGCCTCCTGTATTTCTCCTTTGTTAGCAAAGCAATAAAGCTTCTTTTTCCTTTTTCCTCAAGATTTTGTCTTTGTTATTGGATTGGGACAAGGGCTGAGCTTTTTGGTTACATACAGATTGGAGCTAAGGCTCTGGAGTCAGAAGGCCTGAGTTCACATCCAAGATTCACTGTAACCAAGCAAGCCACTTAGCCATGATACCCCTCACTTTCATGAGTATCTATTGGGATTATGATAGTGAATATCTATATCAATCAGTTTCCTGGTACTGACCGGGACTAATTTAAGCTAAGATCTATGAAAGCTTGGGAAAGAATATACAGTATGGACAGTCAGTAACAGATCCCTTGAGAGGTGTCAGCCTAGGTCCCTCCACTGGTGGAGATGTGGGTGCCAAGGCCACAGCCCTTGGGCCTTCTCTGTGGGACACCACTGCCGTCAAAGCCAGGAATGACCCCTCCCACCCTCCCAACCTTTTCACCTTGAAAATATTCCCTTCAGCCTGGGTAAGGTGGCTCATGTCCATAATCCCAGCAGTTTAGGAGGCCGAGGCTGGAAGGTTCCAAGTTCAAAGTCGGCTTCAGCAATTTAGAAAGGCCCCAAGCAATTTAGCAAGATGCTGTCTTTAAAAAAAAAAAAAAGCACTGGCAATGTGGCTCAGTATTTAAGCACCCTAGGTTCAATCTCCAATCCCAATAAATAAATAAAATACTCCCTTCAGAATCTAAATGTCCAATGGAGTCTCTTTGGCTGACCTTGGTCACAGGCTGAACCTTAGAAAAACGGGACCACCTTCACCATTCCTGGTGGATAGCAATGCTGCCTAGTCGAGCCCCACACCATGAAGGGCTCTCCCAGATAAGAAGGTTTGGATGTTGGGCGTGCAAAAGAAAAAAAGATAAAAATAACAAAGTCCTTACCGTATCCCTTAAAGAGGGATATGATGATTAAATTAGATACTTAAGGCACATTTAGCTCTGGACTTTGTAAGGTACAACAAATGAGGGCTTTCATCATCATCATCATCCTCTAGAACTGGACTGGGTACGAGGAGACACAAAGACGAATGGCATGTTCCTTGTTCCCAAGGACTGTCAGTCCACTAAGAAGGAACCATGCTGGGCAAGGACTCCATCAGAAGCCAGAACCTGCCATAATGGAGGCAAGCGTAGAAGGAGGGGAGTCAAGAGTAGGGGAGAGGAATTGCCTTTTTTTGTGGAGTGCAGGATGCCCCACAAAAATGAGATCTGCTTCCCTCCTCCCTCCTTGACCTCTGTGAAGGGCATGCACACAGGGAGACCACACCAACGAGACACAAGGCCCCGTAGAAATTACAGAACATGGAGACGCTTAAAATGCCGAGAGGCTGGTTTCTCCATGAGTATTTGATAGGAAATTAATCAGACTGCTTTAAGCTATTTGCAGTCTTCAGGATGGAGGGTTTTGTTTTGAAGAGTCTTGTTTTCCTCCCTATGGTGTTGGGGTATTGAACTCAGAAACACTCTACCACGGAGCTACATCCCCAACCCTTTTTATTTTCAATTTGGAGACAATTTTGAGACTCCTGCCCCCAGTCTTTTCTAACCCCTTTTACCTCCCCCTTCCCTTCATCTTACTCCTCCTCTTCCTCTCAAGGATTATGGGCTTGTGCTCCACAGCTGGGTCCAGACAACGGAACCAGCCATCTATGGACAGAGACCTCTGGGGTGAGAAGCCCCCAATGAACTTTCCCCTCCTCTGAGCGGTGCTTGTTGGGTGTTTTGGTCACAGTGATGAAAAAAACTATCTAAAACAATCTCTTTATTTGTTCTAATTGTCTTCTAAAATGTTGCTTCAAGACGTATGTAGGATGGAGTCCATTCATGGTTAAATGGTTTTTAGCATTTTTAAAAATGGTTTGTTCCCAGTAAACAAGGCTTACTGAAATCTAAATCATATCTTCGGGTAGTAATATTTTTATTTTTTAAAAATATATATTTATTTTTTTAGTTGCAGTTGGACACAATATCTTTATTTTATTTTTATGTGGTGCTAAGGATGGAACCCAGGTCCTCAAACGTGCTAGGCAAGCACTCTACCGCTGAGCCACAGCCTCAGTCCCAAGGTAGTTTTAAAAAAAGGAATTTAACAATGAAAAAAAAAAAATATATATATATATATAAAACTGAGGATTGAACCCAGGGCTACTTTACCACTGACCTACATTCCTGGTCTTTTTAAATTTTATTTTTTATTATTAATACTTTTTTTGTGGTGCTGGAGATCAAACCCAGAGCCTCATACATGCTAAGCAAGCAGTCTTCCACTGAGCGACCCTCTAACCCCTTTTTATTTTTTATTATGAGATAGGGTCTTGCTAAATTGATGAGGCTGGCCTCAAACTTGTGATCCTCCTGCCTCAGCCTCCTGAGTCACTGGAATTACAGGCATACTCACCGTGCCCAACTCCTATGAGGCTCTTTTTATATCATATACAATATAGATCTGGGCTGGGAGTGTAGCTCAGTAGTACAGTCCTTGCCTAGCATTCGTGAGTCCCTAGGTTCCATCCTCAGCACTGCAAAGGTAATGATAATTAATTAATTAAGATATCACCCCAGGCTCCTGTCATTACCAACCAGGGGGGCATTCACAGTGTCAGCTAATGAAAGAAAATTAACAGAAGAGGCAGCAAGTTGGCCTGAAAGTAGCAGCTCGACAAACAGCTGGGGAGAGCCAGTCGGTGGCTAGAACACGGTGTGATCGAGGCTGCCAAGCTTCCTTCCGGGAGGGTGCTGAGCTCAGTCCTTCCTTAGACATGAGCAACTAGGTCATCATTGGTCATCAGATTGGCCTTGAAGCTCATCTGAACTCAAGCAATTGTTGCTACTGAATGATTGGGAAACGGACACTGACCCCAAGCCTGAATGGAGTCGGGGGAGGGAGCCATGAGATACTGTGGAGATCGGCAACAGCCCGGACAATCGCTGCCCGCCTGCCCACGTGTTTGAGATGTTCCCTGGCAGAGACCAGGCGGGCAGAGCTGCAGCGGTGAGCTAGGAGGGGCTGAGCAGGACGAGCTCAGTCTCTCTCTGCCACCAGACTTCTGGGTGAATCACTGTGCCTTACTTATGACCTTAGTTCTTTGTCTACAAATCTCCAGCCTGCGGAGTAGAGTGGAAATCCCCTGTCCTTTTAGGAAATGTTGAGCAGCAGGAAATGTGTGTGCCCTAAAGAGTTAATTTGTGGGAACGGACCTGTTCGAATCCTGAACATTCCAAAGAAAGGTCTGACCCTGGACAAGCTCCTAGGAGTTAGCCTCTGGTCCTAGGACTATCCTGCTTATCAGAGTGTCTCTGTGTCCCTGGACCTTGGTCATGCCTACAGTTGATGCTAAGGAAGCAACTTATGGTGAATGCTTATTTTTACTCTCTAGGTCAGTTTTACATCTGGGTAGGTAGGCAGAAGCAGGGAATATGTAGCTAAGAAAAGTCACGTGGACACAACACGCCTAAGTGACTGCCCTCTAACAAAAATGCTGGACCTCAAGATTCAGTTACATTTTCTTGGTTGACAGTACTTTGTGTGAGGTCGCACATCCTTGCTGACTTCGGGACCCCCAAAAGACCACCAGAGACCAAGATCGATGTAAGCAGCAAAAAGGTGTTTATTGCGAGCTAGCTCTGTCCTCCACGCGCACAGAGCAACTGGTGATGCTGAGAGGCCCTGAGCCCAGGGTTTGCAGCAGTTTTATACACTCTTTGGGGAGGGCAGGGACTTCATTTACATCATAGCATCTCTTAGCAAATCATCACACAACTCGGGAAAATCATAAAACAACTCTAAAACATGATTAGCACATTCACTGGAGGGAACAAGTTGGGTAGGGGTGATTGGTTAGTACAAGAGGGGGATTCCTTTGAACTGATTGGTTTAGGCCACAAGAGGTGTACGTGCTGAACTACATGGTTTCCCAACATGTTATCAACCACCATTAACTACTGGGGGGTCATCTGGCATCCCAGGTATTTCCCTGTCTCATGCTGATTGGTGGTTGCTAGGGGGCTGCTGTGGATCCCCACCTAGCCTGACTGAGTCAGGGACACCTGGCGCTGCAGATCTCTCTTGTTATTTGTAAAGAAACAACTCAGCAGGGTGGGTATGTGCCTAGGAGTGCTCTGTGGGTCTTTAAGGACAAGGGTCACGCCCCCTTCCTTGGACAGGCTTTGCTCTGAGGTAGGGGCTGGTTTTTCACAGAAATAGTGCTATTCTTGGGATTCCCCTGGGAGAGGACATCTGGAAGATTGGCCTTGGCTTCTCTTAGTCTCTGCTTTATTGGGCTATTTTTCCACTGCTGATTTTAATCTGTATTATTTTAATCTATATTATTCTGTAACTGTGGGCATGACCGTATTACAAATTCTAGGAGTCCTAGGAAGACATTGAACATGAGATTGCACAGAGAGCAGGGGACCTTTGATTCAAAACTCAATTTATCTCATCTACTTATCTGTTATCTGCTTACTCTATCTAGCAGGAAGAGCTTGTCTGGCCTCATGTCACCTGATCCACATTGGCCAGGGCAAGCCACTTTGATAGATCCCTGAAGGCTGCACTGAGTTGGAGGGATTCTCAAAATTGCTGACACCAGGAGGGATCTGGAGTGATAGGGCAAATGACCCATGGTTGCATCAGGTAGGGGACATCATAGAGCAGATTAGCAGGAGAATCCGAGAGGCCTAAGGAGACAGTGACCAACAAGTGTTGCAGAATTCAGGTTTGTGTCTGACTAGCAATTAGCCTCAGACATTCACAACAGTCAGCTGCAGCATGAAGCAAAATGTCAAAGATCCAGCAATTTTTGTTGTGGATCGAATGGTGTCTCCTAGGAAGATGTACTGAAGTCCCAATCCTTGGCAGCTGCCAGTGTGAACTTATTTGGAAATGGGGTCTTTGCTGATATAATGAGCTTAAGAAGAAGTCATACTTGATTAGGATGGGCCCCAATCTAATGACGAGTTCCTTCTAAGGAGAGAAACTTGGTGATACAAAGAACTGCTGGTGTGGTGGTGCAAATCTCATGCCAGCAACTCAAGAGGCTGAGGCAGGAGGATTGAAAATTTCTGGCCAGCCTGGGCAACCTAGCAAGGCCCTCAGAGCTCTGAAAGAACAAACAAGGCTTGTTGTCGGAGCAAATGCCCGTTTGAGGAACAGCTCTGCATATTTATAGAGCCAGGGGTGGTTTGACAGTTGGCATGGGATGCTTTTTGATTGGAGGGTAAGGATCAGGTGAGCCAGCAGGGCTAGTCTGATTGGTGGGTAGGATCAGGTGAGCCAGCAGGGCTCTGATTGGTGGGTAAGGATCATGTGAGCCAGCAGGACTAGTCTGATTGGTGGGTAGGATCAGGTGAGCCAGCAGGGCTCTGATTGGTGAGTAAGGATCATGTGAGCCAGCAGGGCTCACCATTGGACAACTCTTCTTGGGGGGTGGAGAAGTTAGTCTTTGGAGCCAGGGTGACTCCCAAGAAGCTCAACAACACACTATCTAAAAAAAAAAAAAAAAAAAAAGATCTGGAAATGTAGCTCAGTGGTAGAACCTGGGATTTTTGACAAATTGAGCCATAAAGACAAAAGAAATTGTATCATATGCTGGTAAATGGAGAATATTATGCTGAGGGAAATAAGCCAGGTCTAATGTTTTCTCTTATACGTGGAAACTAGAGAAAAAATGAGGACTTTTCTCATGAAATGGAAGGGAGGACAGTGGAATAGAGGAAGAGGAATGAGGGGGAGGGTGGAGAGTTAGGAAGGGGTAGGATCAACAGAATGAAATTAATCAAACTATGTCGTGTGCACCTGTGAACATATCACAACGAACCTCCCTTTGATATATAGTTAAAATGCATCATTTTGATATATAACTAAGATGCACAACTTTGATATATAACTAAAATGCACCAGTTAAAAAATAAATCAATAAAAAAAGAAAAAAAAAAAGAAGTGTTGACAGTAGCCAGAATGAAGAAGGGACAAGGAAGAATTCTTCTCTAGAACATTCTGAGAATATGGCCCTTTTGAAACCTGAGTATCGGGAAAACTGGATATCCACATGCAGAAGAATGAAATTAGACCCCTGGTTCATACCATGTACCCAAATCAACGACCACAAAAAGTGGATTAAAGGTTGTGTTATCTGTTTCTGTTGCCAGTGATGCAATACCACAGGTTGGGTGAGTTTTAAAGAAAGGAAGTTTATTTTGGCTCACGGTTCTGCAGGTGTGGGTTGAGTGACAGTGTCTGTTGATGATCTTCTTGCTGGCAGAGTCTCAAAGTGTCACGGGCATCACCGCACAGCAAGGAGACAGAGAGAAGTTTGTATGTGTGTGTTTTGGTTTCCCTCCTTCTTCTTTTCATTTATTTATTTATTTTGTTTTGGTACTTGGGATTAAAAGCAGAGGTACTTAACCACTGAGCTACATCTCCCGCCCTTTTATTTTATTTTATTTTATTTTATTTTGAGATTGGGTCTCACTAAGTTGCTTAGGGCCTCACTTAGTTGTCCAAGCTGGTCTCAAACTTGTGATCCTCCTGCCTCAGCCTCCTGAGTCACTGGAATTACAGGTGTGCACCACCATGCCCATCTGGGCAATTGTTTTTGTTTGTTTGTTTGTTTGTTTGTTTTATATGATGCCAAGAGCACAGGAAACAAGAGCAAGAATAAATAAATTGGTGTTATGGTTTGGATCTGGAATGTCCCTCAAAGGCTCGTGTGTTAAAGGCTTGATTCCCTAATGCAGCAATGTTCAGAGGTGGGATTTGGGGTAATGATTATATCATGAGGGCTTTGACCTCATAAGTTCATGATTCATAGAGCGACTAATAGTTAAGTGGATGGTTAGGAGGGAGTGGAAACTGTGGGAGGTGCAACCTAGTTGGAGGGAGTTGGTCCTTGGAGGCATGTCTTTCAGGACTATATCTTGTTCTCTCTCTCTCTCTCTCTCTCTCTCTCTCTCTCTCTCTCTCTCTCTCTCTCTCTCTCTCTCTCCTTCCCTCCCTCCCTCTCTCTCTCTCTCTCTCTGGGTTGCCATGAGTTGAGCAACTTGCCCCATCCAATCCTTCCACCTTGATGTACTCCTCACTGCAGACCCATAACAATAAAGCCAGCAGATCCTGAGCTGAAAATTTAAGCCAAAATACAACTGTCCTCCCTAAAGTTATTTGTCAGGTATTTTGGTCATAGCAATGAAACTGTAACACAATTGGATTATGTCAAACTAAAGAGTTTCTACCCAACAAAGGAAATAATCAACACATGAAGAGACTACTTACAAAATAAGTAGCCATACATCTGATAAGGGGTTCATATTTAAAGTGTATGAGGACCTCAAGCAGCTCATGAGCCAGAAAACCATGGGATTTTACAATTGGATAAAGGACCTGAAGAGGGATTTCTCAAAAGAAGGCAGGTGAATGACCAGCACGATTTGTTGTCATTCCATGTTATAAATGAAAAAATGCTCAACATCATTAATCATCAGGGAAATGCAGATCAAAGTCTCAATGAGATATTAGAGTTAGTATTATCAAAAAGACAAAGAAAACATGTATTGGTGAGAATGAGCTGGAAAAGAGAACATTTATACACCGTTGATGAGAATGTAAATTAGCACAGACGTTATGAAAAACAATATGGAGGGCCCTCAAAGAGCTAAAAATAGAACTGCCATGTGATCCAGCAATCCCATTGCTGGGTATATGAAAACACAAAAAATGAAATCAGTATATCAGGGAGACATCTCTCCTCCCATGTACATTGCAGCAGTATTTACAATAGCCAAGATGTGAAATCAACCTAAGTGTCCATCAACTGATGAATGGATAAAGAAAATATGGTGTATATACACAAAGAAGAAGGAAATCATGTCATTTGCAACAGCATGCATAAATCTGAAGGACAGTGTGTTAAAATAAGACAGGCATTTAAATGACAAAAGTAGAGAGTTCCCTACGTACATATGTGACTACACCATTGGTGTGATTCTACATCATGTTCAACCAGAAGAACAAGAAATTATACTCCATTTATGTATGATGCTTCAAAGTGCATTCTACTGTCATGTATAACTAATTAGAACAAATGGGGAAAAAAAGAAAACAATAAAAGATCTTGTGAAGAAGTCAACTATTAAAAAAAAATACAAGAAGGGGCTAGGGCTGTAGCTCAGTGGTAGAGTGCTTGCCTAACATGTGTGAGGCACTGGGTTGGATCCTCAGCACCACTTTATGTAATAAAATAAAAAATAAATAAAATAAAGGCATAAAAAGAATACAAGGAAATTCCATGAGATAATGAGAAATTTATCTCACTTTAACAATGACACTTGGGGTAAACTTAGACACAGATCTAATTTAAGACAAATGTGTTGATTTTCTCTGGCTATATTGCTAACCTTATTAACTAGAATTTTCCTATAGAACACATAGTATGCCAAATGTATACCATGCTCTAAATATTGTTGCAATTTAGAAATAAAAATATTAAATTGAGAGCTCTGGAGATGTTAAAATTTGGATATGTATTGTACCCAAAAGCTTATGTATGAGACCGTCCAAGAATGTCCACAAGTGAAACAAATAGATGAAGAGTTGTAACCCAATTTTTTTTATGAAGGCAGTTCTTTTTTCTTTCTTTTTTTTTTTTTAAAGAGAGAGTGAGAGAGGAGAGAGAGAGAGAGAATTTTTAATATTTATTTTTTAGTTCTCGGTGGACACAACATCTTTGTTGGTATGTGGTGCTGAGGATCGAACCCAGGTCGCACGCATGCCAGGCTAGCGCGCTACCGCTTGAGCCACATCCCCAGCCCCGGCAGTTCTTTTTTCTAATATTTGTTTTTTATTTGTACACTCATCCATTTATTTTGTTTATTTACTTTTATGTGGTGCTGAGGATCGAACCCAGGGCCTCACACGTGCTAGGCGAGCGCTCTACCGCTGAGCCACAACCCCAGCACCCTCAATTATTTTTTATCTTACATATACTCATAGTTAAACGTTGAAGAATGCTGTGTGACACTTATCTAAAGTTGGCACATGACCGTAATCCCAGTGGCTGCAGAGGTAGAGGCAGGAAGATCACAAGTTCAAAGCCAGCCTCAGCAAAAGTGATGCCCTTTCAGGTGCAGCACTGAGCAGTAAGAGGTCCTGGAAGGAATGGTGGGGAGAAGGGCATAAGGATTGGTCACCACGGGATGGATTGGGACAACTGCAGAGTTGATGGAGCAGAGATCTTGAACTAAGTGGTAGGAACCATTGGGCTTTTTTACTGCCGAGATAGGGGTGTTATAAGGGGAGTGAGGAGCTCTAAGGAATCCCTTGCACAGGAGGTCTTGACTGATAGGCTGTAAGCCCAGGTGTTTGGTCGGGAGAGCCGGTATTGTGATTGGGCCAGGAAACAGGGGGCATCTTTGAGATGGATGTGAATAGACTTGTGGTGTGAGGCGACAGAAGGACTTGAAACACCCCAGACAGTAGGCTCCATCTTGGACAGGGGTAATGGGGAGGCGCTGGCAGACGGACTAGGGGACGGTCCTAAGGTCAAGGTGAGGATCAGGGGAGCGGCTGACGAAAAGGAAAGCATGGTCCCCAACTTTGTGAGGATGTCCCTTCCCATAAGAGGTCCAGGGCACTGTGGAGTGACCAAAAAGGAGTGGATAAAAATTAGAGAGCCAAAAGCACAAACAAGGATACATGTCCGTAGGGTTGACAAGGTTTGCCCTCTACCCTGACAGTAGAGGTCACAGAATGAGCAGTGGGCCCTCATGTCTCCTGCAGGACTGAGTATGTAGCCCGGTGTCCAGGAGGAAGGGGACAGGCCTGCGTGAAATACACAGAGTTACCCTGGGTTCCTGCGAAGTGATGGCAGTGGTCAGGTGATGGGACCCGGGCCTCGTCAGTCCTCTGCAGCCAGTCCTAAGAGCTGGAAAGGGGAACTAGAAGGGTCAGGTGGCCAGGGACTGCTATGAGCTCAGCCTAGTGACATTCAACAGCCTAGTGTCCCTCCTGATGACATTTAGGACAAGGGCCCGCGAGGCTTGGCCCATCTGGCCACATTTAAAATAGGGTCTGGGCAGTCCTGAGGGACCCTTTTGTGAGCCATTGGAACCAGGGACAGATGCTAAGGCTGGACAGACAGCTGGAGAGAGCATCTGATATTTCTGTTTCCAGGCCTTCTCATCTTTCTTGTTATCCGCCTTAAAGGCCCGCTTCTAGAACCTCAGCTTCAGGAGTTAGGGGCCCCCTCTTGAGGCGCCTGAGTTTGGCCTTAATATTGGGGAAATCTGGGAGAAAATGTAGGTCATTATTAGGGGTCTCCCATCTGGAGTCTCAGGGTCCAGATTAGTATATTGTAATAAAGCCTTGGTCAGGCGGTCTAAAAGTGCTGAAGGGTTTTCATTCTCATCTTGGAAGATTTCCTGGAGTCTTTCAAAATTGATAGGCTTATGGGTTGCCTTTCTAAGTCCTGCCATGAGGCACGTAAGGAATTGGTTTCTACTAGCTACTCCTCCAGGCGAATTATAATCCCAACTGATGTCCTGATTTGGGACCACTTCAGTGCCAATCAGATGGGCAGGGGAGGTCTGATGTACCTCATTAGCATAATTTCTAGCTGGCTCCCAAACTCACCTGCACTCCCTGGGCAGGAGGGTGTTAACCAAGATCCTATGGACATCGTGGAAGGTCATATGATTGGGTCAGATATTAAAACTCTTTGATCTATGTGGTGGGACTTGAAGCATAGGACCCAAGCTGCTTCTCTATCTGTGAAAGATCTGACAAAGAGAAAGGCACAGGAGCCCGGATTGCACCATCTGCCCCAGCCACTTCGAGTAGAGGATACAGAGACGTGGGTTGGGCAGCTGCAGCCCTTGAGCGCATGTGGTAGAAGGAGAAAAGGGCGCAAGGGCCCAGGAGACCATTGCTGCAGAGGCTTCATTAGAAAGAGAACTGTGGTATGGCAGGGGCTCATCCTTTGGGTGGAAGGAGGAGTCCTGAGTAAGATCCTCTGTCCCTTTGGAAGCAGGTGAAGGGAGGTGAGAGCTAAGAGGACTTGTGAGCTAGAGTTGCAGAAAGAGAATGTAGAAAGGAGAAGGCATGAATGTGTGATATCTCTTTCCATTTTCCCAAATGCTCACAATGGTTGAAAAGATCCCTGATAATATTGGGATCTCCAGTGCCGTTAAGCGGCCATTTAGAGTCATTATCCAAAGGATATCGAGGCCAGATCTGATTGCACAAGTTATCGAGGCCAGATCTGATTGCACAAGTGGTTAAGTTTTGGGAGGTTTAGGTCTGGGGTGAGAGAGACCCTAGGTTAGCTCGGAGGCAGCCTAGGGGACTATGGGAGGGAATGGATGAGGAGCTTCCCATGCTGAGACGTAGGAGGTGAGTTTTGATGTCGGGTGCCCCCCAGTCTCTAGTATCACCTAGTTAAGAGGATGGTTATGGGACAGGAGCCAGTAGAGGCACTTGGGTGCCCCGCCAGGGACTACATAGTAGGGGCAGAAGCCCATAGAGATTAACCCAAGGCTAAGAGGTCTTGCCAGGAACAATGCCCCATCATTCTTGGTATTCTTTTCTCCAAACCCAGGACCCAAACAAAAGACCAACTATAGACCTGGTGGATAGTAGGATCAGCTATAGCTGAGAAAGCTGTGGCTGCCCCCCCCCCCACCACATGGTAACCCTGGGTGTGCCAGACGATCAAAGGTCACTTCCCGGGACCCGTAGGTGGTTCAGGTTGACCAGAGACAGGGGTCTACCTGAAATCTCCGGTGGTGGGTACAGACAGGGCCTTCGGCAGAATGGAGGGCCTGGTCCATCCCATGATGGAATCCGGATCTGGGCCAGGGCCACTCAGTGACCCTTGAAGAGGGGAGTGGGAACACCGGGGAACCCGCTCCCGGGTTTTGGCACCAAAATGAAGGGAAAGCGAGGAATGAGAGACAGAGACCAGGCAGAGATACACAGGAGCGTTTGTCGTCAGAGCTGACAAATGAAGGCCATCTCTTTGTGGGACAGAGAAGCAAAACAGGCTTGTGTTCTGGGACATTTATGGGGGAGGATCAGGAATGAGAGCCAGAGGTCTGGAGAAGGGTTGGGTTGGTGTGAGGGAGTGGTGAGCCTTTCTCAGAAACGCCCTTAGGCAAGAAAGCAAAACTTTTTCCTTAACATGGCCATCCAGATGCTAAGCAAAGACCCCAAGGGCACTTTCCATTGACTTACATCCTCAGTCATTTATTTATTTATTTTTTTACTTTGAGACAGAATCTTTCTAAATTGTTCAGAGTCTCACTAAATTGCTGAAAATAGCCTTGAATTTGTGATTCTCTTGCCTCAGCCTTCAGAGTCACTGGAATTAAGAGAGTGTAGCCATGGTGCCCGGCTAGTTTCTTAAAGAAAAAAAAGGAATGAATATTTTTATTCTTAAACATTCTTGTTATTGATTTTCACTTTTATTTGATTGTCATTTGATTAATTGTAACTGTGCTCATCTGGACAAGGTGGCACACATGCCTCTAATCCCAGAGACTCTCCAGAGGCTGAGGCAGGAGGATCACAGGTTGGAGGCCAGCCCTGGCAATTGAGTGAGACCAGGTATTGGCATCAAATCAATATCGGCATCAGATTCACCAGTTTTAGGTCGGGAGCCATTTTACCTCGAGGTTGCAAAGTTTGGATTCTAAGGCGAAGCTGCTTATAACTTCTCATGAGAACCCGGGCCTGCTATCACCACCCCCCACCCCAGCTTAAACAGTTTACAATCAACTCCACCCTACTCCTAAGCAGCTCATGAGATTCTTCTTGCTGCTGGCTCTAAAGCTGCTCTGTGAGTGCTGGTCGGCTGCTGTTCTCCTTGTCCGTAAGCCTCATGTTACCCCCCAGTAAATCTCCTGCAAGACGTTCTGGTGTGTGGCTTGGTCTTTGGACTTCACATGGACGCTGGGAGTGTCCTTTCACTATGTCTCACAATAAACAGGGCTGGGGATGTTGTGCAGTGATAGGAGGCCCCTGGGTTCAGTCCCTGATAACCACCCCCCCCTCCGCCACACACACACACACACACACACACACACACACACACACACACACACGCGCGCGCGCGCGCAGTTAAAATGAAGGGAAAAAAAACAACCCAGAGATCAATAACTAGTAGCTTAAAAGGATTTGGGGGAGTTGTGGGGCTGGGGTAACAGAGAAAGCTCCTTTTGGAACCAACCCGTTTGCAGAGAACAAGCAACTGAGTTCTGAACAAAAGGAAAAGCAATGGCTATAAGATGACCAAGAGGGAGCCCAAGCCAGTGGCTTCCATAGGCAGTTAACACCTGAGAGAGGAGCCAGCTTGGAGTAGGTGTCCGATTTTAGTCTGGGGGTAAGCCAGGATCGACATGACATCCGGTGGCCTGAACTGCAGTGGAAAACCTGCAATAAGTTCACATTTCAGCCAATCGATAGCTGCTGGAATGTTAGGGAGGAATTCTGGGGAAAAAAAAAAAAAAAAAAAAGAGGAGACAGGAAGAAGGAGCCCTGAGTTCTGTGTATGAACCACTCCCTAGCTGGGTGCCGTGGCACTTGCCTGTGATTCCAGCAACTTGGGAGGCTGGGGCAGGAGGATGGCAAGTTCAAAAGTTCAAGGCCAGCCTCAGCAACTTAACAAGGTGCTGTCTTCAAAAAGGAGTGAGGGTGGGGGGAGGTGCCGGGGTTGTGGCTCAGTGGTAGAGCGCTGGCCTGGCACGTGTGAGGCCCTGCGTTCGATCCTCAGCACCACATAAAAATAAGTAAATAAAGGTATTGTGCCCAACTTCAACTAAAAAATAAATATTGAAAAAAACCAACCCTTTTAGCCTGCTGTTCTGCAAATTTTTGTCAAACACATCTGGCCACTGAGCCTCCCCCACGACCCAGTTACACAACAGCTCATTTCCCTGGGCCCTGGCGCTCCTTCCAACCCCTCCCCCACCCCACCCGACCTGTTTTTCTGTCTTTATTATTTTGCTCTTTTAGAGAGTGTCTCTGGCAAGGATGTGCGACCTGGGTCCCCAGGACTGGCTTCCTTCACCCTGCACTGAGCAAGCCTTGTGATTTGGGTGTCCTGCAGAGCAGCACTGTCCCTTTCCAGGGCTGCATAGTATTCCAGGAGAATGTATGACAGCCTCCATTTTGAGGACCCCACATGGGCATGGACCTGGAGGGGAGGAGGAGGAGGCAGAGGACCCCAGCCCTGGGCCCTGCACTGTGGCCAATGCCTACACTGTGTGTGCGTGGGGGTGCTAGTCTTGGGTCACAGAGTCAGATCAGCCCTTCTCCGTCCTGTCCCCGGGAGTGGGAGGTCTCTGGAGTTCCTGAGGGGTTCTGTGAAGTTTGTGGATGCTCTGACTCTCTGCTGTGGAGCCAGAGAGCTCCAATCCAAGGGAGGCTGCTGAACTTGACCTTGAAATCCTAAGGCCAGTTTCCACCAACACCACCTGGGTAGGTAGCTCAGTGGTAAAGTGCCCCTGGGTTCAATCCTGGTACCAAAGACAAAACAAACAAACAAACAAGAACTATTGCCTGGGCACATGCCTGTGATCTCAGCAGTTCAGCTTGGGAGGTTGAGGCAGGAGGATCAGCTTAGGAGGCTGAGGCAGGAGGATCATAAGTTCAAAGCCAGCCTCAGCAAAAGCAAAGCACTAAGCAACTCAGTGAGACCCTATCTCTAAATAAAATATGAAAAAGGGCTGGGGATGTGGCTCACTGTCTGAGTGCCCCTGAGTTCATTCCCTGGTACAAAAAAAAAAAAAAAAAAAAAAAGAGAGAGAGAGAGAAATTTTGCCTCGCATGCATTGGGCACTTGTAAGGAAATAATAATAAAGAGGAGACAGAGACAAGGTGCAGAGGCAGGGAAGGTGGCAGAGTGGCCCTTTGTCCAAGCAGCTACGTTTATTCAGACCAACAGGTTACATTAGGTCATTAGCACCATAACCACATTATTGTTCAGAGTTATCAGCAAGGTTGCTTATTCTGCAGTTACATCTCACAGTTACAATCTGCAATGTTAGGAGCTTTGTGCAGTTCTCCAGGAAGTCCATTGTCTGAAGTTACTGTTAGGCAGGCAGATCCAGGAGCACCCGAGCTTGGTGAAACATTGTAGTTATCAAGCAAGCAAGCTCCCTTATTCCCAGGAGCTAAGTGCCTGCAGTCAAGGTCAAGCTTAATGAGGCTCTAACACAGAGGCTTCTCAGGGCATTGCTATACCAGATAGACACTGCGCATATATTAGCTATATTACCAGATCCTAAGAGAGATTGCAGGGCATTCTAAGGGTGGGAAATAGGGTGCCTGTTACCCACCAGGAGTTTGCTCACCAGGGGAACACTTCCCTGTACATTTCCACAGTCAGAATCTCTATAGGCACTGGGTTTGATCCTCAGCACCACATAAATAAATAAAATAAAGGTATTGTGTCCATCTACAACCAATTTTTTTTAATTAAAAAAAAAGATTAAACAGTGAATATTTTAGGCTTTGTAGGCCACATATAGTCTCTGTTTAACTACTCAACTCTGAAACTCTGGTGTAAAAGCAGTTATAAACAATGTGCAAACTGGTATTGTTGAACCCGTGATGCAAAGAAAAGATCACCAAGTCCAATTTTTTTTTAATATTTAATTTTTAGTTGTAGTTGGTCACTATGCATTTATTTTATTTATTTATTTTCATGTGGCACTGAGGATTGAACCTAGAGCCTCACACGGGCTAGGCAAGCGCTCTACCACTGAGTCACAACCCCAGCCCCCCCCCCACCAACTCCATCTTTAAACCAAATAAAAGCAAGCTTATCTCGTGTACACAAGAGAGCTGACCAGCAACAGCCTCACCCTAAGCCGGGCCAGAGGATAGCATCTGGTCAAGGGCAGGATGCTTTTTATAACAAAAAGTTACAAAGGCCGATGTCTTGGGAACATACAGCTAACAGGGTTCTGGCAAGCATAATACAAGGGCAGATAGTAGGTTAATGATCTACGTGGCTTAACATTCCAAGGTAGGGAGTAAATTCAGATTCCAACATCAGAATTTATGAGGCAGTGCTGAGGTTTTAGGGAGGGTTGTTATCTGGTCAAGGAGGGCCAGGCATGGGTGAGTTCAGAGCATGGGGCAGGAATTCCAAACAAGTTTAAACATCAGAGTATGGTTAGGCCAAATAGAAACCTTAGTATTTTATAGTAAAACAGAAATGAACTTTTCATAACTTTGTGACAAGGTGGTCCCCAATCTTAAAATGCAATTAGACTGGGTTCATCAGTATTGCTGTTTCAAAAAAAAAATATACACACACACACACACACACATACACACACACACTTAACCACTGTGTCACCTCCCTAGCCCTTTTTTAGATTTTATTTAGTGACAGGGTCTCACTGAGTTGCTTAGTACTTTGCTATATTGCTGTGGCTGTCTTTGAACTCAAGATCCTCTTGCCTCAGTCTCCTGAGCTGCTGGGATTACAGGAATATATCACCATGCCTGGCAAAACTTCATTTTTTAAAAAAGATGAGGAAAAAGATTAGGCACACAGACTCTTTTTTTTTTTTTTTTTTTTGCTGTCACCGACATAAAGAAAAATATTTTCACAATGATTGAAAGGATAGGAAATCTCAGCAAAGGAATAGAAGCTATAAAAATATGCCAAATAACAAAAATCTACCATATAGAGTTTAACAGCAGAATGCAGATTACAGTGCAGTAGTAAGTGGACCTAGGAGAGATCAACAGAAATCATTTAATTCAAAGAAGAGAGAAAATAAAAGTGAAATAGATAGCTGGGCATGGTGGAATACACCTGTAATCCCAGTGGTTTGGGAGGCTGAGGCAGGAGGATCACAGGTTCTAAGCCAGCCCAGCAATGGTGAGGTGCTAAGCAACTCAGTGAGACCCTTTGTGTAAATAAATAAAATTACAAAATAGGGCTGGGGATGTAGCTCAGTGGTGGAGTGTCCCTGAGTACAATCCTCAGTACTCCTCCCCTTTCAAAAAAATAGTGAAATAGAACCCTGAGGACCTGTGAAACAATATTAAAAGGTCTGATGTAAGCTGGGCACACCTGTAGTCCCAGCTACTGGGGAAATTGAGGCAGGAGGATCATTTAAGCCCAGGAGTTCAAGGCTAGTCTGGGCAAGCCATCTCAAAAAAAAAAAAAAAAAAGGTGGGGGACTATAATATACATGGAAGGAATTTAAGCCTTCAAAATAAAGGGGAGAGAGAGACAGGGGCAGAGACAGAAAGAGATGTAAAGAAATAATGGTTGAGCCAAGCCTGGTGGTCCACACCTGTAATCCCAGTGGCTCAGGAGCCTGAGGCAGGAGGATCCCAAGTTCAAAGTAGCCTTAGCAATGGTGAAGCATGAGCAACTCAGCCAGATCCTGTCTCTAAATAAAATACAAAATAGGGCTGGGCATGAGGCTCAGTGTCAAGTGCCTCTGAATTCCATATTACATTTATATATTTGGTAAGATCAACCAACCCCAAGCAACCTAAAAACAAAGGAAACCATGCCTCAATACATTACACTCAAACTGTTAAAAAATAAAGGTAAAGAAAGAAAACTTGAAAATAACTGAGGGGGCCTAGCGGAGGTGCCGTGGGTTCTGTTGGCAAGAGAGGGCAAGTGGGGATTGTCTGACATCTCCTTAGGGGGGCTGGGCAGGTAAGATAAATTGATGTCAGCTCCCCAAGCCCTCCAAGTCTGACACAGAGGTGGGCTCTGGTGGAGACTGCACATGCAATAGGTCTGTGCTGACTCTGAGCGTGAGGATCCTGTTTTTTTTTTTTTAATATTTATTGTTTAATTATAGGTGGACACAATGTCTTTATTTTACTTTATGTGGTGCTGAGGACCGAACCCAGTGCCTCAGGCGTGCTAGGTGAGCGCTCTACCTCTGAGCCTCAGCCCCAGCTCTGTGAGGATCCCATTTTACAGGGAGACACAGGCAAATCCATCATTCTTTACAGCAGACAGAGACCGAGCTCTGTTGTCCTGGAACGTAAGCAAGGTACATTTCTGAGGAGCAAAAGGAGATTCTTGTATTTTTACTATCCTGACATGAGGATAAATCAGAAAATGTGTTATGAGTGACTAAGGCAAGAAAACATAATCAGGGGAAACAGTCTACCAATAGCAGTAAGAGCAAAAATTATATTACATGTAGATAAAGAAAATAATTGGAACAACTACTAGTTTTACACCAGAAACATGGAGGCCAAAAAGACAGTTCAAAAAAATATCACGTAAGGGCTCAAAGAAAAAATTGTCAACCGTGAATTCTGTTCGCAAAAATATCCAAGAATGAGGGGCTGGGTTTGTGGCTCTGAGGTACAGTGCTCACCTAGCATGTGTGAGGCACTGGGTTCAATCCTCAGCACCACATAAAGTAAAAAAATAAAGACATTGTGTCCACCTATAACTAAAAAATAAATATTTTTAAAAATATCCAAGAATAAATACTAAAAAAAAAAAAAGGATTTTCAGATAGGAACATTAAAGGAATCTACCATTGGTTCACCTACACTACAAAAGAGCTAAAGGAAGATATTTGGGCTGAGGGGAAATGATATTAGATGAAAAACAGATTTTGGGGAAGAAATAAAGAGTATCAAAATATAAAACATGGGCTAGGATATAGCTCAGGGGTAGAGTGCTTGCCTAGCATATGTAAGACCTGAGTTTAAGCTCTAGCACTGCAACTCCCCCCAACAAAAATATATATACATATGCATGTGTGTATTACTTGAATAGTATATTAAACTGTGAAAAATATATGGGGACTATCTATACATGTCTAAAGCAAAAATTCTAACATCATCTTGTGGGATTTGTGGGATGTCTATTATATGTGAACATATATGACAGAATGCATGGGAAAACTCTAGCAAGGGATGTAAGTGAAGAACATGTTTGCAAGTTTTACTCACTTTATAAGACATGGCACAAAATTAACTGTAAGTAATCCCAGCGGCTGGGGTGGTTGAGACAGGAGGATCGTGAGTTCAAGGCCAGTCTCAGCAAAAGTGAGGTGCAAACAAGCAACTCAGTGAAACCTTATCTCTAAATAAAATACAAAATAGGGCTGGGGATGTGGCTCAGTGGTTGAGTGCACCAGAGTTCAATCCCCGGTACTCAAAATAAAAAAAATAAAATAAAATAAGAAAAAGGGTTGGGGTTGTGGCTCAGTGGTAGAGCGCTTGCCTAGCATGTTTGAGGCACTGGGTTCGATCCTCAGCAGCACATATAAATAAAATGAATAATAATGCCTAAAAAATTATTTAAAAAAAATTAAGAATGTTCATTGTAACTCCTTAGAGCAGCTACTGAAAAATATATAGCCACAAAGAATAGAAAAATGACAAAAGAATTTAAAAACATTTTCAAGTAACAGAAAAGCAAAGGAGACCCTTAAGAACAGAAAATACATGGGGGGAAAAGAGAACAAGTAATAAAATGGTAATCCTAATTTCAAGATACAAAGTTACCAGGCTGGGATTGTGGCTCAGCGGTAGAGCACGCGCCTAACACAGACGGGACCTGGGTTCGATCCTCAGCACCACATAAAAATAAAGGCATTGTGTGTGTCCATCTATACCTAAAAAATAAATAAATAATTTTTTTAAAAAAGATACAAAGTTATTATACAAAATGCTATCTTAGCCTCATGTCTATAATCCCAGCGGGTTGGGAGGCTGAGGCAGGAGGATTGAGAGTTCAAAGCCAGCCTCTGGGGGCTGGGGTTTTGGCTCAGTTGTAGAGCGCTTGCCTGGCATGTGTGAGGCCCTGGGTTCAATCCTCAGCACTGCCCATAAATACATAAAATAAATATCCATCTACAACTTAAAAAAATATTTAAAAAGAAAAAAATTTAAAGAATTACAATAAACTTTTCTTAAATTTGCCAAGGCCCTAAGCAACCCAGTGAGACCCATAAAATATTTAAAAGGGGTGGGGATGTGGCTTGGTGGTTAAGTATTCCTGGGTTCAATCTCTGGTACAAAAAAAAAAAAAAATTTCAACAGTATTTTATATACTAGAAGTAAACAACTGAAAATACAATTTTAAAACATTTCCATTTTCAGTAGCGTGAAAACAAACATGAAATTACTAGGAACCATTTTAACCAAAGACATTCAAGACTCTGAAAGACTTAAAGATGTGCCATGTAATTAGTATACTGAGTATCTCAAGCTGATCACTTGGGGAATGGTAAGTTGAAAAAGCACCAGTTGGACTGTCTTTTCCCACAGGCAGGAAGCCATAAAATATTCTTTTGGGAGGGGTACCCTCAATACACCAAGATCAGAAAGTAGCCTTAATCACCAGAGACTGCTAAAAGGGCTGCAATGATCCTCAATAAACAAACTTCAAAGTAACACTTGGCTTCCCCTAACTTCTGCACCCCTCCCCCACATCTCTCTGCAGGGTTCCCAGAATTTACTAGCGTGAGAGACCCATCTACGCTGTCATTCCTTCACATATGCATTGCCTCTTCCTTGAAAAAGTATAAAAGGATCATGCTCTACTCATTTGTTTGGCTTTTATTCCTTCGTGAAGATGTAAATGTAAAAATTTAACAGAATTTACATTTTATGTCCATGTAAATTTGATAAAACTTATGCTTCCCTCTGTCAATCAGCCCTCATATTAATTGAGTTCCTAAATTCAGTCAAAGAACTCACTTAAGAGAATAAGGAGGTCCTAGGGCTATAGATGAATAGTAAAGTGACTTGCCTAGTATACGTGAGGCCCGGGGTTCCATCCCCTTAACAACCCCACACGCCCACACAAGCTCTCTCCCCTACAATTCCTACACTGAAGACATGGCTGAAAAAAATTAGAGAACATGACATAAATGAAGCAAAGTGCTTTCGTACTTCCAAACTGAAGGAGATCTTTAGTTGGGATTGGCATACTTCTTTCTTAAAGTGTTAATAAATATGTTAGGTTTATGCACCAGGTGGTCTCTATTGCAACTAAGATCATGCACACATTTTGGTCAACGATGGACCACACCTCTGATGGTGTTTCATGAGATCATAATGCTGGTGACGTCACATCTGTCTTAGTTTCTGTGAGTACACTGTGATATGGACACAATGAAATCACCTAAAAACACCCTTTTTAGGATGTATCCCTGTCATTAAAGGACACAAAACTATATTCAATTCCACTCTTAAGGAGTATGTACATATTGTAGAGCTTAATAAAACTTTATTTACAAAATGGATGGCTGGTGGCCACAGGCTGTAGTTTGTTAATTCTAAATCTATAGGTTCAACACAGCCTGATTATAATTCCACCAGGATTTTTTTTTTGTGTGTGTGTGTGTGTGTGTGTGTGAAATTTCACAGCCTGACTCTAAAATTTGTTTGAAAATTCAAAGTCATCTTGGAAATGAAGAACAAAGAGAACTTCCCATCTTTGAGACTTGCTAGCAGGGCACCAGGGTGCGCTCCTGTAATCCTAGAGACTCCGGAGGCTGCCTTCAAGACCAGCCTCAGCAATTTAGCAAGACCTTATCTCAAAATAAAAAATACAATAAAATAAAAAGGACTGTGGATATAGCTTAGTGATAGGGCACCTCTGGGGTCAAACACCAGGACCAAACAAACAAACAAACAAAACCAACAAAAACAAAAATGCTAAATGAACTGCAGTAGATTTTTTCACTGAAACCATCCTCAGCAATAAAAAGGAACAATCCACTGCTACTACAACTTAAGATGAAGTTCACAATGAACTTGCAGAGGGAGAGAAGACTTAAGACAAAGGAAGCATACCAGATGAGTCCATTTATATGAACTTAGAGAAGAAGCAAAATAAATCTGTGTTGGAAAAAAATCAGAACAGTGAAATTCTCGGGGAGATTGCAGATGGGGATTGACCAGAAAAGGGCAATAAGACTACTTTTAGGGATTGTGGTAATATTCCATATCTCCATATGTTTTGAGTTATGCCTACGTATGTTTTTGTCAAAAATAGCATATGTGCCAGGTGTGATTGTGCATGACTGTAATCCCAGAGGCTCAGGAGGCCGAGGTAGGAGGTTTGTGAGTTCAAAGCCAATCTCAGCAACTTAGCAAGGCCCTAAGCAACTCAGTGAGACCTTGTCTCAAACTTTAAAAAAAAAAAAAAAAGGGCTAGGCATGTGGCTCAGTGGTTAAGTATCCCTGTGTTCAATCCCCAGTATTTTAAAAAAAAAAAAATGCATATGCAACTTACTGTTTATGCATTTCACTGTATGCAATTTTCCCCATTTTTATTGTGGTAAAATAAAATTTGCCGTTCTAACCATTTTTAATTATACGATTCATTGGTAATTAATTACGTTTACAATATTATGCAACCATCACCACCATCCATATCCAGAATTCTTTCATTTTCCCAAATACATCTAAACCCTTTAGGCACAAACTCCCCACTTCCCCACCACCCAATCCCCAGTCTCAGTCTACTCTTTGTCTCTACCATGGCTCATGATAGAGCTTAGGAGCTGAACCGACCTGGAGAGAGAGCTGTGGTTCGTGCTACAGTTCCATCTGCTCATGTGCAGTCCCAGCTCCTGGGGAGGCCGAGGCAGGAGGATCACTGGAGTCCCATGAATTCAAGGGCCACCTGAGCAACATAGCAAGACCTCATTTCAAAAAGGAAAAAGAGAGAAAAAACAAATGGGCTAGGGATGTAGCAAGAACTCGGCAACTTAGAGAGACCTTTTTTAAGAAAATAGAAAGGACTGGGAATGTAGCACCGTTGTAAAGTGCTCCTAGGTTCAATCCTGGGTATCAAAATAATATTTTTTATTATTAATAATAATAATATTTTGTTGTAATCATAAAATATTCTTTTTTTTTTAAATTTTTAATATTTATTTTTTAGTTTTCGGCGGACACAACATCTTTGTATGTGGTGCTGAGGATTGAACCCGGGCCGCACTCGTGCCAGGCGGTGCACTACCGCTTGAGCCACATCCCCAGCCCCTCATAAAATATTCTTATCCATTGATCCGTTTAAGGATATCTGGGTTGTTCCCATTTTGGGCTATTGTGAATGATGCCACATGAACACTGTTGTGTGTTATTATTATCAATTCTTTGGGAATATGCAAAGGAGTAAAATTACTGGGTCACATGTTGATTCTATGTTTAACTTTTTTTTTTTTGTAGTCATAAACAGCATGCCTTCATTTTCTGTTTATTTTTATGTGGTGCTAAGGATCCAACCCAGTGCCTCACACATGCGAGGCATGCACTCTGCCACTGAACTACAGCCCCAGCCCTATCTATGTTTACTTTTTGATAAACTGCCAAACTTTTCCACCACTTTACATTCCCACTAGCAATGCATCAGGGTTCCCATTTCTCCACAGCTTCTCCAACATGTTATTTTCCTTAAAAAAAAATAATAATAATACCTATCCTAATGGGTATGAAGTGAGCTCCCTGTGATTTTGATTTGCCTTCCCCTTATTAGTAATAAAGTTGAGAATTTTCATGCACTTATTGACCATTTGCACATCTTCTCAGGAGAAGTATGTCAGATCAGGCGAGGTGGCCACGACCAAAGGAGGCAGATTTAAAAGGGCCACTGAACAGGCTTTATTGAGACATCACTCCCCGGCAGAACTCGATCAGACCCACAGAGTGGACAGGAGAAGGTCTGAGGAGAAACCGCGTGGAAGCTCGACCAGACTGGACTTTTATGGGGCTTACAGCAGGAAGGGAAGGGCTTGGGACAGGAAAAGGTGTTTTTAGGGTCCCTTGTCCCCTTGGAGTTGGTCAGGGGAGTTGGCTGAACTCCAGGATTGGCCAGGGGGTCCTGCTGATTGACAGGCGATAGTCAGGAGATCACTGATTGACAGGCGTTTCTGCAGGCACCTGATTGATGTTCCTTTCCGTGAGGGCTGCTTTGTTCTGAGTCGCCACTAAGTTGCCACCACTGACCTAACAAAGTATATATTCACATTGTCCATTTTTTAATTGGTTTGTCTTTTTGTCATTGAATGATAAGGAGTTCTTTAGATGTTCTTGATGTTAAACCACTCTCAGATATATAACTTGCAAACATATTCTCCCACTCTGTGAATGTCTTTCCACTTTCTTTATAATGTCGTTTGAGGTACAAAAGTTCTTCATTTTAATGAAGTTCAATTTATCTATTTTTTCTTTTGTTGTCTTCGATTTTGGAGTTAAGACACAAGAAATAATTGCCACATATAAGTTCATGAAGACTTTCTCCCATGTTTTCTTCTAAGAATGTTGGCCTTTAAATTTAGGTCTTTTGTCCATTGTATATGTGGTGTTACTTCATTCTACAAGTGCATATCCCATTTTCCCAGTACACTTTAATTTTTCATGTACTCTGTTGTACTGCGGATTGAACCCAGGGTGCTCTACCACTGAGCTACATCCTTTAATTTTTTAAATTTATTTTTATTTTTAGTTGTAGATTGACACGATACCTTTATTTTGTTTATTTAGTATTTTCTAAGTGGTGCTGAGAATCGAACCCAGTGCCTCACATGTGCTAGGCAAGCACTCTACCACTGAGCCACAAGCCCAGCTCTATTTTTATTTATTTATTTATTTTTAAATTTTGAGACAACATCTCACTAAGTTGCCCAGGCTGGTCTCAAACTCATGATTCTCCTGCCTCTGCCTCCTGATGCATTGGGATTACAGGTGTGTGACACTGCACCTGACTCCCAGGATTATTTATTGAAAAGACTGTTGTTTCCCACTGAATAATATTGGAATCCTTGTTTTAATTAAAAAAAAAAAAAAAGCAACTGACCCTAAGTGTGAGGGTTTGTTTCTGGATTTTCAATTCTATTCCTTTAGTCTATATATCTGTTCTTATGTTAAGACCATACCATTTGGTTATTGCAGCTTTGTAGTAAGTTTTGAATTTGGGAAGCGCAATTCCTCCAACTATGCTCTTTCTTTTCAAGATAATTTTGAAGGGCTGGGGTTCAGCCAGCAGCAGAGTGTTTGCCTAGCAAGTGCGAGACCTTGAGTTCTATTTGTAGTGTGTATGTGCACACACACAAAATTATTTTAGCTACCCACATGAATTTTCTGTAAGAGATGCCATTGGGTATATGATAGGAATTGCATTGATTCTGTAGATTGCTTTGGGTAGTACTAGTATCTTAATAATACTGAGTCATCTAATCCAAAAACACAGAATGCCTTTTCATTTACTTAAGCTTTCTTTAATTTCTTTCAGTAAACTAAAAAAAAAGAAATTTTTTTTGAGATGGGGTACAGATGAGATGGGGTAACTTGCCTGAAACTACCCAACTGGGACAGGGAACCAGCAAACTGTCTCCTTAAGCTCTGACTTTCTCACCCAACAAGTTGATTTGTAGGAACCTTCATCACTGGCAAAATGAGTCTTCCACATAATTTATTAGTACCCCGCTTCCCTTTCTTTTTCCTAGCCACTGCAAACAGAGGATTTAAAACATGCAATCACTGCCCAGTGGGAGTTAAAAGTTTTAAGTGGGACCATTAGACAAGGAATGGTCTAATTGTCTAACGGGACCATTAGACAAGACTTTGAAAATAGAGCATACTGACTGTGAGAGCCAGGATTGAGGGGCACCTCGTACCCAGCCCTAAAGATCAGAGAAGTCTCCCAGTGGCGGGACATTGGAGACAAGTCATGAAAACCAAGTAGGATTATCCAGGTGGGGGAGGGAAGGCCCCATTAAACTTTCACTTATTCACAAATCACTCCAAAACTTAATGACTTAACCCATTCAGTCCCAAGTTTTCAATTTTGCAAACAATAAATATTCCAATGGCACTTCAGAGTTATCTCAATGGGACAAAGTGGCTTAAAACAACATTTTACCATATTCCCTCATGGTTTTGGGAGTTGATCGATAGGGTTCTCTCTTAAGGCCTCTCACATGGTTAGTCGCAGGGCTAGTGGCTGGCATTGAATGTCTGAGAGTTGACGGTGAATGTTGGCTGCGACCTCACTGGGACTGTAGACTAAAAACACCTCACGAAGCCTCTTCCTGGAACCTGAACTTCTTCCCAGCAGAGCATCTGGGTTCCAAGGGAAAGGGTTCCCAAGGCACCAGGAGAAAACTGTTTTACCCTGACTTGGAAATGACATGACCTCACTTGCACCAGAGTCTCATGGCTCCCCCAGAGGATCAATCACCTTGTAAGAGGACCCTGGGGTGGAAGACGTGAATGTGGACATTCTGGAAAATACAATCTGCCACAAGGCACTGTAAGACAGAAGGGTTAAAGAGATGAGAAGAGCCTTCCACCACCCAGAGGTAATTCAAATACAACTCTGGATCCTAGAATAGGGGTGTGAAACTCAATGGAGTACGGACTTCCCTATAATAACTCCTTCCCTTTTTGGGGGGTGGGGTGGGGGGAAGGAGTTTAGATGTCTCCCTCATTTTCCCTGCAGGAAATCACTATTCTGGCCGCTAGCTGCTCCAACTCCTTTTCGTAGATGTCATGAAATGGTAGGTCTGTCTGGCTTCCACCAGCATCATTGCATCTATTCTTGTAGGACGACGTGCCTGCACACAGTGGCACGCCCAGGAATAGAA
The DNA here is from genome assembly GCF_052094955.1 of Ictidomys tridecemlineatus. Taxonomy (NCBI): domain Eukaryota; kingdom Metazoa; phylum Chordata; class Mammalia; order Rodentia; family Sciuridae; genus Ictidomys; species Ictidomys tridecemlineatus. Next base: position 63,920,810 of record NC_135479.1, read on the forward strand.
TTACTGGGTCCCTGGTGGGCTACACCTTCAATTGTCTGCTATTCAGTCCTTGTTAATCTTTTCCTTCCAGCCCTGGACAAACACTCTGAGATGAGTATATCGTAAAATAGGGCGTGAAAGAGGCTAAAATCCTCGCCCCCCGCCCCCCCTCGCTGACCACCTGGACGCTGGGAGTCATCGCTATTCATTCTCTTAGGACTCCAAAAGACCTCGGGGAACAAGGGTCATTTATTTTTACTTTACATGACACTGATGTTAATCCAGAACATCAATATTTATCTCTGCTCCAATCACAAAACGGATTTTATGGGAAGAAAACAGCAGGGATTCAGCACACAGGATCTGTTGGGGGAAGTTCGCCGGATGGGCTGCCAGGATGTGTCAATCTCTTCCACCCCTCCCCCACTTTTCCCTCCCACGCCTCCCCCGGACCTGACACCTCTTCAGGCAAAAGCCCTGGAGACAGAGCCTGATTGGCTCAGTCGCAAACTCCTGCCCATTCATTGGTGGAGGCCTCTTGATTGACAACCCAATCAATCTCCGCGTCCAGCGAGGGGACTGGTGGCCAGATGCCTGCTTGCACCACTTAGAGTCGGGAAGGAGACCATTCCCTGGGAAAATACTTCCCGGGCCCAAACCCAAGTCACCCGTCTGTCTTGGGCACTGTGCATCCTTAAAACTTAAAATTCACGGGCAAAGTCGCGGACGCTGCACCAGCTGCCTCCAAACCGGAGGTGCAGCTGTGCAAAAGGAGAAAAGCGAGCAGTAACTCGTTGCTATTAAAAAAGTGACATCTGGGCGGGAGGGGTGGTGCACGCCTGCAATCCCCGGGACTAGGATCGCAAGTTCGAGGCTAGCCTCAGCAACTCAGCAAGACCCTGTCTCTAAATAAGTAAATAATAAGGACGGAGGATGTGTCTCAGTGGTTAAGTGCCCCTGGGTTCAATCCCCGGTCCAAAAAAAAAAGGAAAAAGAAAGTGACATTTGATACCAGAAGAGTTAACAACCCGCATGAAGTTATTTATTTCGCGCAGGGCCAGAAACCTAAAGAGAGGAAAGAAAAAATCGATTTGAATGCATTCCAAAAACAAGCATTTTTTTCTGTCACTCCGTTAAGAAGTCTGCCATCATCTGTCTGCATTTAGTAATACACTAGATGACATTTTTTGGCCCCCTCCTCTGTATCAACAGCATCAGTAATAACTTGGGGCACTTTACAACCTCAAAAACAACTCACATGAATATTTTCGACTTGATTGTTTTTATAAATAAATAATAATATGACTTCAAAGATCAGTACCTTAACTAAAAGGGGAAATTTAATGACAGCCCTGCACCGCATAACATTTCAGTATATGACTTATGTTATATGTGGAGTCTAATAAGATATTGCCTAGGGACACAGATAGCTATCTTAGTTTGTGGGAGTATACTCGGTGGTGTTCAATTGAAGTGGCACCCTCTTTCTTCACTGAAAAGTCTTAACTGGGCCTCTCCAGAAATCTTCACCATGGCTGATTTTAGTACTGTCAGCAAAAGAGTCTCTGCAAAAGAGTCCAAAGTAGATAAACTTCCTGTTTTCGTGTCGTCCAGTTTACTTGGCCACTGTCCGAGAAGATACCAGCACTCCAGATGCTGGACACCCCCTTACTAGTTTTTCACAAACATATCCAGTATAGTACTTTGAAGAAATGTGCAATCAAGGCCTCTGGCCTTGAGCTGGGCTTCACAGAGATGTCTACATTTTTAAGTTAAGTTACAAATGGGCTCCATGGTAACAGCTGGCAGGGGAGGAAAGAAAGGGGAGAAGAAGCTCTCCCCTTCTCAGGTGTTGTCCTTGAAAGGTTAACTTGCCCAGAACAGTGAGAGAAAAAGCTACTTTTATGTGAACTTCTGCAGACTATGAACTTCTGACCCCTCCCCTTACATGCTGGGTATAAAACTCTGAAACTACCTGAACTTGAGGTTCAGGGGATTAATTGATTTCAGCAAAAGCTGTGCCCTTTATATATATAAATTTGTAGGTGTAGATGGACAGCATGCCTTTATTTATTTTTGTGTGGTGCTAAAGTTGAACCCAGTGCTTCAAACATGCTAAGCAAGCACTCTGCTACTGAGCTGCAGCCCCAGCCCCATGACTATATTCTTGAGCACAAATTAAGGTAAAATGAAGTTTTATGTCTTGACCTTCCTTCAACTAAAGGTTATTAATGCTTAATATATGCCCCCAAAAAGTCACATTGAATATACATGCAGTTATGGCCTCTGGAATCTGCCCATGGAAGTACAGAGTAGACCCACGGTGGTTTTGATAATTAAGACAAAACATGACTAATTTGTTCCAAAAGGCTTTCCATGATTGGAGCTGTATGCATATAAGAGGTTCTGAGAAAATGGAAATTATTTTCAGTCTAGAAGACAGGACAGGGTTGGGGAGATGTTACATGACATTGTCACATGATCAGCACTTTTATATTGCATCTGTTAAATGCCTTATGAAAAGCACATAGAGTGGTGGAAACAAACAGGATCTCTTGTTGTCCAGGACTTCATAATCGAAATGTAGTGCACACTTTGACTTGTTCACTGTCCATGGTTAAAAAACATGAACTTAGGGGCTGGAGTTGTAGCCAAGTGGTAGAGCGCTTGCCTCTCATATGTGAGGCACTGGGTTCAATCCTCAGCACCACACAAAAATAAATACACAAAATAAAAGTATTGTGTATACTGCAACTAAAAAAAATGAGCTGAGGTTTTAGGATACGTGGCAAGTTCTCTTACCCTTAAACTTTTGCACTCTTGCCATCTGTCATGACAAGAATTGCCCCAGGTCACCTCAGGCTGGGTCTCCAAATGAGAGCACGTGAAGTATATATGAATCTGACCGGGAGACTGAAGCAGCCTAACCCACAGGTCTGTGAGCCAGAAGATGCTTATTGTAAACCTGTTACATTTGGGGCAGGGAAGGCATTTGTCAGGCAGTGTTATTGTGGCAAAACCTAGTCTCATACTGATCTTTTTTACTTTACATATAAGTCACTAAGATATGTAGTGACACTCCATGTTAGTGTTAGCACCTAGATTTTCTTTGAATTTCATTGTATTCCAGTGTGTGGCTGTTCTCCGATGTGTTTAATTAGGTTTCCATTAGTGTTAATTTGGTTTAGTGCCATCTTTTGCTCTTATAAATAAAGATGTTGGGCTGGGGATGTGGCTGAAGCGGTAGCGCACTCGCCTGGCATGCGTGGAGCACTGGGTTCGATCCTCAGCACCACATACAAATAAAATAAAGATGTTGTGTCTACCGAAAAACTAAAAAATAAATATTTTACAAAATTCTCTCTCTCTTTGAAATAAAATAAAGATGCTGGGGTATATATAGCTCAGTGGTAGAGTGCTTGCCTACCAGGCATAAGGCCTTAGGTTTGATCCCTAGCACTAAAAAAAAAAAAAAAGGCCTCAAATAGCCTCATATATACATCATTTTGCCTACGTTGAGTATGTCTATAGAGTCACAGTGTTGCTGGGATGGAGGGAATGTGAAATTTGGAAGATACTGTTCAGTTGCCCTACCTAAGGGTTGTACTAAAAGCAATGACATTGATCATGGAATTAATGCTGGGAGAGATTAAGAGGACATTCTGGTATCTACATCACTTGTTCTTACTCTTCTCTGAGGGTTCCTTGCTAAATCTTCTCTTCTTCCTTTATTCCCTAAGTGTTCACCAAGGGTCTGTCTGGGCCTGGTCTTCACCAGGACAGGCTGGGTATGTTGTGTGAAAAAGGACACCACCACGGCACCCCACCATGGGCAGTGGTGCCCTCTTCCAGGGACTCCCAGCAACTCTGGAGACCGAGGCAGGAGGATGGTGGCAAGGTTTGGGACATTGATGGTCTGAAAGCAGAAAGAGCAGAGCGTGGCAGACCACACACTGATTGCTAAGATTGCTCAGAAATGTCACATCACCCTGGCCCACGTGCTCTTGGTTATGCAAGTCTGGTGGCGACTCCCCAGTTGAACCTTTCTGCAGAGTAGGATATCATCTCTGGGTTAACAAGGGTTCAACCTGTCGGAGTCCTGTTCTCTTCTGACCCCTCAGGGTAGGATTGGGCCCACATCCTTTCCCTTCTACGGAGCCCATCAGGATTCTCCATTGCTGGCTGAATAGGGTCCCAGCCTTCCCCAGTCCCTACCCTATCTTCTTTTTGAGTTGTTAACCTTCGATTCACAAATGAAGCCAAATCAAAGGACTAGCCATTCTCGGTTCCTCTGCGTGTCTAGACCTTCTCTGTTGGACTACTTTATGGGAACCTCAGACTCAAGATATCCCAAAGGAGCTTGTCTCATTGTTCCTTGCTCTGGTTAGAGTATGGTTTGAGTGTGTCCCTGAGGGTTCTTGGGTTGGAAGCCTGGTTGCCACTGGGGTAGTGTGAGAGCTGCCGGAATCTCTTAAGAACTGGGGCCTAGTAGACGATCTTTAGGTTTTCAGGGTGCTGCCCTGGAAGTGATTGACTTATAATTTTATAAAATGGGCCCATGGTGCTGATTCCCACATGATTTATTTTCCAAGAAACAATTGACCCTGCAGGTCTGCCTGGCCTTCTGTCCCATTCCTCAGCAAACTCTCTGTTCACGGCTGGAGAAATGCAGGCCCCAAATCATGTTGATAAGGGGAACACAAGTTACCCTGAAGAAGGAGACTTTTGCAGGGACCAGATCCTGAAACTCTGGGAGACAAGGAGAGTAGAATGTAAAGTTAAGAATCCAGCTAGGAGCCGGGATTGTGGCTCAGCGGTAGAGCGCTCGCCTAGCACGGGCGGGACCCAGGTTCGATCCTCAGCACCACATGAAAATAAAGGCATGGTGTTGTGTCTCTCTACACCTAAAAAATAAACATTAAAAAAAAAAAAAAGAATCCAGTTAGAACCAGTCAGCATGGGCCAAGGTGACCTAGAGTTGCCACGACCGTGGGGACTTAAAACTCTAATGCCAATCAAAAGTCAAGAGGGTAGACCTGGGCTTTCTCTGGGATCCCAATAAAACTGGAGAGTCACACTATTCCTCTCCGGAGAGGACCCCCTTTCTCCCTTGAGAGTGTCTCCATTGTTCCTTTTTCCTATCCTTTCCATAAACTCAGGCCCAAATGATTACTCTGAGCAATACGTCTATAAAATATTTCTGACCTGATCACAAGACTTGGGGTCTGAATGCGGGGTGTCTTTACATTGTCTCAGTTTCTGGAAAAGTCCAAGCTCTGGAGCTCTGGGGCCTCTTTTAGGGAGGTTAAATAGGTGCTAAAAGGAAAAAAAAAATACATTGAACTAAACAATTAGTCTTTCTTAATTTCCCTTGCTTGCTTGTTCCAGGGGATAGTGAGAATAGAAGAAATCCACTCCATGGCCAGAGTTTTGTACACAATTCTAGAAGGAACTTCAACAGTGGAATAGCTGGCGAGATTAAGGAGGAGGGAAGTCCAGGTCCGACAGGTCCCTCTGGAATACCCAAGGCACAAGCCTGTGGGTAAAGACACCAGGGAGAAAATGGCAGCTGGGAGGGCCAGTGTAAGATGTCTCCTCTGGCCGCGCTGCAGGGCCACGCGCCACCTACTGGAAGAGTTTGGAACGCACCCTTCGATTTTTTCCACGAATCCGGGAATTTTTTTGTGCAAACAACTCAAATGCGTTCCATGGTACTTGCAGGTTAAAACTGTTGATCTGTCCGACGGAAATCTTAAAAATATTCCGCAGAGAACGTGTTGCCTTGTGAAATAAGTCATGCCTAGAAAGACAAATACCACCGGTTCTCTTCTAAGTGGAATCGAATAAAAGAATTGAGCCATTGAAGCAGAGAGTAGAATGGTAATTGCAGAGGCAGGGGCATGGAGAGAATGGGGGAGATGATGGTCAAATTATACAAAGCCTCAGACAGGAGAAAGATTTTTTTTTTTTTTTTAGAAATCTTCTAAATTGCAGGCGAATCTTCTATACTGCAGGCATAGATGATGTAGTTAATAATAGTGTACTGTACACATATTAAATTTGTCAAGAGAGTAAATGTTAACACACACACACACACACAACCAAGTATTTGAAGTGATGGACATGTTAATTAGCTATGTTTATAGAAGGGCTGCAGTGAGGGATGGGGAGCCAAGGTAGAGTTGCCCAGTTTGGGTCTTGCATATTTCCTTCATTTTACAAGAGCGTGGGCCAAGGGCATGTCACTCAAGATTTACACATGTGCTTTCTGCATATCTCATGGCTCATGCATTTTCCTGAAAGATTCAGTATATCACTTTATTTATTTTTCAAAAATATTTATTTGTTAGGTATAGTTGGACACAATGCCTTTATTTTATTTATTTATTTTTATGTGGTGCTGAGGATCAAACCCAGGGCCTTGAACGCGCTAGGAGAGCGCTCTACCACTGAGCCACAACCCCAGCCCCAGTGTATCACTTTATTTATCCTAAATCTCTCTCTCATACCAGGGACCTTAAAAAGGTAGAAGCCCTGGGATTGAACAAATATGACCATCTTTTATCAAGCCATGACTAAGGTGTACCAGTTACTAAATTGTCATGTTCTGATTCAAACAAAACTACAAGCATTCTTTTTTTTTTTAATTTTTTTTTTTAGTTGTCAATGGACCTTTACTTTATTTGTTTATATGTGGTGCTGAGAATTGAACCCACTGCCTCACACAGGCTAGGCAAGTGCTCTACCGCTGAGCTATAGCCTCAGCCCAACCCAACCATTCTTAGCGAGCATAAAATGGAATTGGTTTCTTAGAAATTCTACTAAATTTTTGCAAAATCTCTGAAGCAAAGGGTGTGGTGTGTGTGTGTGTGTGTGTGTGTGTGTGTGTGTGTACGTGTTTTGGAGGATGCTTCTGTTTTATTTTCTCCCTGGACTTAGAAGTGAGACAACCATGTCTTGCTGCAGAGCTGCACATAGTAACTCTTTTACATCTGGAATCTTGAAGTACCTAAAATTCAGTTGTTTTACCCAGTCTCAGGTATTTTGCTATAGCAACACAAAATAGACTCTCTCTCTCTCTCTCTCTCTTTCTACTAGGGATTGAACCCAGGGGTGCTCTACCACTGAACTACACCTCCAGCTCTTTTTAATTTTTTTAAACTTTTTTTTTTAGTTGTACATGAAAAGACTGTCTTTATTTATTTGTTTTTATGTGGTGCTGAGGATCAAACCCATTGCCTCCCACGTGCGAGGCAAGCTACAGCCCCAGCCCACTTTTTAAATTTTTATTTAAAGACAGGATCTTGCTAAGTTGCTGAAAATGGCATTGAATTTTCAAAACTCCTGCCTTATCCTCTGGATTCCTGGGGATTACAGGTGTGCCCCACTGTGCCCCAATAGGGCAGATGTCTTTAATAAGAGTGGTACTATTTGGTGGAAGTAACAGGAGTGTCAAACAGCTGTTTCTCAAGGTGGACATATTTTCACTGTGACTCATCTCCTGCTGTCCTACAGGACTTTCTGAGGTGATGTTCTATATCTGTAACAAACGTTTGTTATGTTGAAAACTTTAAATATGGCCAGCGCAACTGAGGAATTGAATTTTCAAATTTATTTATTTATTTATTTATTTTGTACCAGGTATTGAACCCAGAAGTGTTTGCCACTGAGCCATATCCCCAGACAAGTTATCACTAAGTTGCTTAGGGCCTAAGTTGTTGAGCTTGGCTTTGAACTTGTATTCTTCCTGCCTCAGCCTCCCAAGCCACTGGGATTCCAGGAATGTGCCACCGTGCCCAGATTATTTGATTTTTATTGACATATAATAATTGTACATATCTATGGAGTAGAGTGTGATAATTTGGCTCATTTCAATGTGTAATGATAAAATCAGGGTAAATAACATTTCAATTTCTTAAATATTTATCATTTCTTTGTAGTGGGAACCTTTGAACTCCTCCTTTCTAGTTCTTTATAAAATATACAATAGGAGGGGGCTGGGGTTGTGGCTCAGCGTTTGCCTAGAGTGTGCAGGGCCCTGCACCACATATATAAAATAAAGGTATTATGTCCAACTACAACTTAAAAATAAATATTTAAAATAAAATAAAATATACAATAGGAGTGCTTGCCTAGCAAGCACAAAACTCTGAGGGATCCCCAGCACCAAGTAAATGTGAGTGTAGGTTAAGGAGATAATTCAGTAAACTGGGCCTACTGTGTTGACCTCATGTGCTTTCTGTTAAAAACAACAACAAAAAAAAAACCCAACAATTTATCTGCAGCCCTTCCTGACTTTGGTCAATAGGATGTATTTTGTTCCTCAGCAAACAACCTGCTATCTACAGGAGAGCTGCAGGCCTGAAAGACAAGAACACAAGTTACTCCAAGAACACAAGTTACTCCAAGAACACAAGTTACTCCGAAGTAACTTTACACAGATAGATCATTAGATGCAAAACTCCTAATCACGAAATCTGTAAGAACAGTTTCAATTAGAAACGGGAGGGCCAAAGTGACACAGAGTTGCCAAGGATCTTTAGCATGCCTTTATAATGTAAAATTTCTTCTCCATGAAGTAAGTCTGTGAACAGTGGAGACTTGAAAGTCTGGTGCAATCCTGCTGTCAGTCAAGAGTCAATCCTGCAGATGGCCTTGTGTGCCTGTGGGTGTGCACATGCGCGCGTGCACACACATACACACATACACACACACACACACACACACTCTTTCTCTTTCTCTCTCTCTCTCTCTCTCTCTCTCTCTCTCTCTCTATATATATATATATATATATACACACACACACACACACACACATACACACATAGGGCATATGATTTGTAAATGTATGCAGTGGTATGCATGCTATGTATACATAAATCTACATAAAAACCTATGTGTAAATATGTATATATAAATTGTTGTGAACTCTAGTTCCTACTACAGTAGAATGCACTCCTACTACCTGACCGTATTTTGGTACCTATTACAACGACCTCTTTCTGCCCTCTGTCTTTCTTCCCTTTTCAACCTCTCAGGGCCAATATTCTTCACTTTACTCTTATGAAATCCACACTTAAAAGAAATTTTTTTTTGTATAAAATTTCATAACATTCTTTCCTCCAAGAGGAGAAACATGGACTTTCTTATTTCTGAGAGTCACAATTTCTGTGCATGGGCATTAAAAATACTGAGGGGTCACCAGGAATCCAACACAGGCTCAGAAGTGGGTGGGCAGGGCAGACTTTACTCCTGCCGGCAGGGGGAGCTACGGAACCTGGTTTCCAAGGGCACCTGGGGGGGGGCAGTCCCTGCTCTTATCCCAACAGGGTGCTCTGCTCCCCTTTGTCCTGATTCGAAGAGCTCTGTGTTACAATCCAAGTGATTATCTAATTTTAAATTTCCCTCAGCCTAGGGAAGGGCTATAATTAAAATGGCTAAAATTGGATCCAATTAAGGCTAAACACTATATTCTGAAAAGGGACCGCTGAACTTCCTATGTCTCACCCCCATGAATTGTTCTTCTTAAGTGTCAAGTGAGTGGCTGCAAACTCCTCCCTCAGGAAGAACCTGAGCATTTTCCAGTCACCACAAATAGCAGTTTGTGTGTCTGCTTCACGTTCTCTGGTCTCAGGCTGAACATGTTCTAAACATGGCATTGCTTTTCTGCTTCTCTCCTCCTCCTCCTCCTCTTCCCACCCCACCTTCCACCCTTCTGCATGCTGGGCACGCACTCGACCATTAAGTTACATATTCAGGGCTTTTCTTTCTTTTCCTACTTCTCAGTTGTTCTTCTGCTCATTTAATGAATGAACCTGGGGGGACCCCTCTGAAATTAAGAATAAAGTCCTTATGCTGAGAGTGGAGGCTGAGAGGGGCTCCGCCCCCCACCCCCGCCGTGGCCTGATGGAACTTTAGTGCAGGCTAACTGCATTTACACATGTGAATTTCCTGCCTTTTGTCCCATTTGGCGGCCCCCTCTTCAGACCAACTAAATCTATGTATTCATATCACTTGGTTTTTGTTTTATACATTGTCACTGCTTTGGTGGGACTCCAGGGGAGGAGGAATCCATCTAGCTGCTTCTCCCCTTTGATCAAACTGCATAAAGCTCATTTTTTTCTTTTCCCATCTTTTATCTATTACTTATGCAGGCAGTCAGTTAAATCCAGCCAACTGGGATCCAGGCAGGGTCCCTGAGCTAAGCTCCTGGTTAACAGTAGTTTATGGATAATGGTTATGCTCACCAGGACATCTCCCAGAGGAGGAGATGCTGTGTGAAATACAGGCACTTACAAACTCTGGATTCAATTCCAAGGACTTTAGGAAGGTGGCAGTCTTTTCCTTGAAGTTGAACGACATGGGGCATCCCAGTAAAAGACTTTAGGTGGAGGCAGTGCTGGGGGTCCTTTATACCACTCCCCAGTTCCAAGTGACATCATACAAAAAAGATAGGTCAGAAACAACAACAGATTTTATTTTAAAATTCCTGGCAGGCAGGGTAGAGTAGAGGTATACTAAACAAAGGTAGGTACCACTGAAATATTTCTCTTTAGCTGCCCTCATCTGAGGAAAAATATGGTTATGCATGCCTGCATTCTTGCAACAAATCCAACACTAAGAACAAGAACAGGGGGCCTGGGGCTGTGGCTCAGTGGCAGAGCACTTGCCTAGCCTGTGTGAGACACTGGGTTCAACAATCGTCAGCACCACATAAAAATAAATAAATAAGCAAACAAACAAATAAATAAAGGCATTGTGTCCATTTACAACTAAATTTTTTTTTAAAAAAAGAAAAGCAACAGGTACAATTTATTGAGTGCTAACTCATGTGGCACTTTACAAGTGTTATTCCTTCTGGCCTCACGATCACTTTATCATCTTCATCTTAAGGGATGAAAGGCTGAAGTTTGGAGGTGGTAAGAAATTCAACATGGATATATATATATATATATATATATATTTTTAAACTTTGAATGGATTATAGGTTCATAGGAAGCTGCAAAATGTGGATAGCGCAAAGGTGTAATCTTCACCCAGTTTCCCCCACGATTAGAGAGCAATATCAAAACCAGGAATTTGGACTGGGTGTGTGGCCCAGAGCACTTGCTAGTCCCTGGTTCAGCCCCAGTGTTGCAAAATCAACCAACAAAACTCAGGAATTTGGCCAAGAGAGGAGGGGAGGGCGAAAGAGAGCCAGCGTGCTCAATCCCATGTTACATGGGTTGGTTCACACAACTACAAATGAGATCAGGATCCAGAATCCTTCTATCATCACAACAGTTTTTTTGGTAGCTGTTTTATGTTCACTTGTGTACAAAAGATCTTCTTCCTGCTGTGTTGCAGTAATTCACTTGCAGGTCAGCATGGGAAAAGAAAGAAGAAGAAGAAGCAGAGCAAGCGAAGCAGCAGCAGAAAAAAAGTCCTTTATTGTGTACAAGCAATCTTTTTATAGTATTGTGAACAAAGAAGGTAGCCTTCCAACATCAATAAATCAGGTCTTTCAGCTAATTAAACATAGCATACAGAAGTTTTACTTTCTAATCAGAAGTGACCCGCTTCTCATGGCTAATCTATTCTCGGCTTGGAGTATGTTGAGCTCTGCTCTTTGTTAAGAACAGATAATAAGCTCTTTTAAGGTCTTCCTTAAAAGAGCTTACTACAGGGATACTGCCACATCGATGTTCATAGCGGCACAATTCACAATTGCTAGACTGTGGAACCAACCCAGATGCCCTTCAATAGATGAATGGATAAAAAAAATGTGGCATTTATACACCATGGAATATTACGCAGCACAAAAAAATGACAAAATCATGGATTTTGCAGGGAAATGGATGGCACTAGAGCAGATTATGCTTAGTGAAGCTAGCCAATCCCTAAAAAACAAATACCAAATGTCTTCTTTGATATAATGAGAACAACCAAGAACAGAGCAGGGAGGAAGAGCAGGAAGAAAAGATCAACATTAAACAGATACACTAGGTGGGAGGGAAAGGGAGAGAAAAGGGAAATTGCATGGTAATGGAGGGAGACCCTCATTGTTATACAAAATCACACATAAGAGGTTGCGAGGGGAACGGGTAAATAAACAAGGAGAGAAATGAAATACAGTAGATGGGGTAGAGAGAGAAGATGGGAGGGGAGGGGAGGGGGGATAATAGGGGATAGGAAAGGTAGCAGAATACAACTGTTACTAATAGGGCATTATGTAAAAATGTGGATGTGTAACAGATGTGATTCTGCAATCTGTATTTGGGGTAAAAATGGGAGTTCATAACCAACTTGAATTTAATGTATGAAATATGATATGTCAAGAGCTTTGTAATGTTTTGAACAACCAATAAAAAAAATAAAATATATTGTAAAGAAAAAAATAAAAAATAAAAAAAAAGATAATAAAAATTTTCTCAGCGCCCTCCTAGCCCACTTGGCAGAACATCCTGTTTGCAGGCAAGTCCTCCCAAGGATAGCAGACACCTCGTTTTCAAGCATGTCCACTGTTACCTATCTATACCTTGACAGAATATCCCATTTGCAGGCAGACTCCATCAAGGACAGTAATAGTAACGCAGTTACATCTGATTCTCTACACTGCTGCATCTTTGTGGTGGCACTCATTCTCCTCTGCCCTCATCCCTCACCCCTGGCAACCACTAAATAAAATTTCAAGAATGCCATATTGCCAAGGTGTGACGATGGCACGGGCCTATAATCCCAGCAACTCAGGAAATTGAGGCAGGCCTGGGTGACTTAAGCAACAGGTACACTTTCTCAAACATATTAAATAAAAAGGACTGCTCAGTGGTAGAGTAACCTTGGAGTTCAATGCCCAGTAGAAAAACAAAACAAAACAAAACAAATACTACCCCCTCCAAAAAAAACTCCACCGTACAAATGGAATTATAGAGGGGTTTGAGGATTTAGCTCAGTGGTAGAGCGCTGAATTCTGTCCTCAACCCTTGGGGGAAAAAAAAACCCTGAATTATAGTTTTGCAAACTTTTGAGATTGATTTTTTTTCCTCACTCAGTATAATGCCCTTGACATTCATCCAAATGATTGTGTGTATAAATAGTTATTTCCTTCTTGATGCTGAGTAGCATTCCATGAGTGTTGTCACAGAGCTGGGGACTTCCGAGAAGCCCAGGCAGTGTGCAGAGCCCCCTTCAAACCCCAATTCCTGCGATCAAGTCAGAAAGGTCTCAGACATGTCTCTCAGAGTGACAGGCAGGAGTTTACTGCAGGGATGGGAAAGGGAAAGGGGACACTCTCAAGGGAGAAAGTGGGTCCTCTCAGGAGAAGAATAGTGTGACTCTCCTGCACTCCAGTTTTATTGGAATCCCAGAGAAGTTTCCAGAAAGTCCCACCCAGGTCCAGGCCCACCTCTTGACTTTTGACTGACAGTGGGGTGACATCAGACTTTCAAGTCCCCACTGTCATGGCCACCGTGGGGCACCTTGGCCCATGCTGACTCATTCTAATTGGATTCTTCTTTTTTTGTACCAGAGATTGAACATCGGCCCTATTTTGTATTTTATTTAGAGACAAGGTCTCACTCAGTTGCTTAGGGCCTCACTTTTGTTGAGGCTGGCTTTGAACTTGTGATCCTCCTACCTCAGCCTCCAGAGCCACCATTCCCAGTTCCAATTGAATTCTTTTTTTTTTTTTTTTGAACTTTTTTTTTTACTTGTAGATGGACACAATACCATTTTTTTTTTTTTTTTTTAGAGTGGTGCCAGAGATGGAACCCAAAGCCTCATGCATGCCAGGAGAGCACTCTACCACTAAGCCACAACCCTGGCCCCTCTAACTGGATTCTTAACCATACATTTTTTATAGATTTTATCATTCAAAGAACTATCCTTATCTCCCAGAGTTTCAGGATCTGGTCACAAAAGTCTACTCCTTCAGGGTAACTTGGATTCCTCTTATCAACATCATTTTGGGCCTGCAGATTTCTCCTGAGTTAACAGGTAGTTTGCTGAGGAATGTGACTTAGTAGACCAGGCTGGGCTGTGGGTAAATTGTTTCTCGGAAAAGAGAACATGTAGGGTTCAGCACAGTGAGCTCATTTTATAGAATTATTCTCTTAAATCTCATGTTCCCACCATCCTCATCTGTCTGTCCCCTAACATTATACAGTTTGTTTAATCCTACAGTATGTTTTGGTAGGTTCTAGTTTTTGTCTAATACACATAAAGTTTCTATGAATAATTGTTTCCAGATTTTGGTCTGTTCATCAGTTTTCATTTCTTTGGGATAAATACAATTTTTGGGTTGGATTGTATGCTTAGTTTTCCTTCCTCCCTTCCTCTCTTCCTTCCCTCCCTCCCCCCTTATTTATATTGGCAGTGCTGAGGATGGAACTCAGGGCTTTGCACACGCTTGGCACTCTTTTCTTACTGGGTAATATAGATCCTAGGAGCTAGGCTGTAATGCTCACTGTTGGTAAATATTTGGAATCATAGTGGTAGGAAAAGAGGTTTTGAAGGACGATGAAAGAAACTTCATTGTTTCAAAAGTTCCATGTTTGTTCAGGGATGACGAAAGCTTTTAAGAGGGGTAGGAGTGTGTTAGGACAGGACACTGGAGTTTTACAGGTTCTACATCCTTGGCCCTGAAAAGTGTCTCACAGGTTTGAGTGTAAGGAGTCCCAGGAACCTCCTTAGATCAAAAGGAGCGAGGACTTCTGAGGCCAGCATCTGCATTTTCCTTTTAGATAAACATTATTCTTTTTAACTGAGAGAAGAAAAGGTATTGTAAGGGTAAAATTTCTAAGCTGATTCTAAGTCGCAAAGCCTGAGTTAAAGTGTAAAAGACTGGGCATTGTAAAGTTTCCAAGCTGCAGGGCCTGAGTTAAAAAGTGAAGGACCAGGTATTGTTAAAATCCTCTGTTAGGACAATACCCGAACTGCCCAGTAAATATTCCCACTGACTCCCTGGTTGTCTAATAACCTGGGACTTTGTGTAGTTTGTCACGTAGTCCTTTAGGCCCTAAAACCAATCAGTTTGAATGTGTACCCCGCTTAGGAGTGACCAATCACCCCTGCCCAGCCTGTTTCCGCCAATGAATGTACTAATCATGTCTCAGAGTTGTTGTTCAATTTTCCCGTGCCTCATGATGATTTGTTCTGATGTATGCAAAGCCCCCCGCCCTCCCCAAAAAGTGTACTTAAGCTCTGCTTGACCTCTGCTCTGAGCTCTGGGCTGCTCTCCTTTCTTGAGTGGGCACGGAGCCCCAGCATGCTGGTTCAATAAATCCCCTTATGCATATTGCATGAAGCCGGTCTCTTGTGGTCTCTTTCTCTCCGATGCTTCGCCGGACCCTTACAGTATGAAGAAGGCTTTCTTTAGAATTCAGTATACCAAAAGGGAGAATGTTATCAATGGAGGAATCTAATGAAGACACAGTTGGAAGGGAGTCACAGCCTCTCCAGTCTCTACTCTCAGCATGAGGAAGCCATTCCCCATTTCAGAGGCAGGTAGCGGGCAAATTCAGTTTATTCCACTACCACTGAGCTACACCTCCAGCCCTATTTTTCTGTTTTAAATTTTGCTAATTTCTAGCTTTATTATTTCCCTCCTTCTGCTTCCTTTCCATTTATTTTGCTCTGCCTTTATTTATTTATCTATTTAAGCTCATTTGATTCGAGATATTTCTCTTTTCTATATTCTTTTTTTTTTAGGAGGGGGTACTGGGATTGAACTCAGGGGCACTGGACCACTGAGCCACATCCCCAGCCCATTTTTGTATTTTATTTAGAGACAGGGTCTCACTGAGTTGCTTAGCGCCTTGCCATTGCCGAGGATGGGTTTGAACTTGAGATCCTCCTGTTTTAGCTGCCCAAGCTGCTGGGATTACAGGTGTGTGCCACCGTGCCCGGCACAATTTTTGTTGTTGTTGTTGTTAGAAGTACTGCATAATTTCTCCCTTGGCTTCTTACGAGATGTTTGTCTTTTATCAATTTTATTATGAAGTGCCTTGGCATGACTTTCTCTGAGTTTACCTTTTTGGGTTAGGAGAGCAGTTTTTCTTGAGGCTTTATCTGTGCCTGATGACATTTCCAGTTTGTCTGCTCCTCCAGGACCCCGTCTGTGATATATGAAGAAACTACTATCATGTTGTTTGTATTTTAGATCCTGAGGTTCCTAGCTGGTCTACCTTTTCCCCACCTTTCAGTCTTCTTATGCTTGTTTTATATATGATATCCAAGGTTCATAGTTGTATTTAGTGAGAGAAATAGGGAAATGTGTGTCTACTCCTTCTTCTTGTTTTCACAGAAGTTTGAGATACTGTGCTACTGTGTTACTGGTTCTATTCTATAATACCCTGCCTAGGAAGTTAAAGTTCTTAACTTGACATTTTACAGATCCAATCCAAATTGGCTACAAAATCATCAGAATTTATTGTTTTGCTTGTACAACAAACTCCAAGCAGAAGTAAAGTGTGGGTTGGTTAAGAAGACCCTAGGTCTGGGAAATTAACTCTTAGAGGCTGGCCCAGTTTTGCAGGAAGAATCATGCTGGGTTTGTTACTTGAATATATGAACTAGGTGAACTGAAAAACAGGCAATTAGAGTTTCCAGAACAGCATATAAACGTCTGTGAATATCAGACGTTCAGTATGTCAGAGAAAAACATATTGAACATATTTTTGAAAATGTGGATAATGTGTAGTTAAAAATAAAATTTACCCTTTCCAGTTTTTGTGGATATCTGTATTTCCATGATATATTGGCTAAAGCGAATAAAAGCAAGAAACAGAGGAGTTTTAGTATGCTTCTGTTTGTATAACATAGGGTGGATACTAAATATATACATAATTGCTTAATCATGAAGACAAGAGCTCTGCAGTCACATATTTGCCCATGGCAGGGGAACTGGGTGATGGGAAAACAGAGAGGGAGATTTTCAACTTACATACTTTGGCCATCTTTCAAATTTTGAACAATGAAAATTCCCCTCAGTTTTTCTCTCCAACAGACTCTTTCCAGCCTTCCTCTTCTGCCAATCAGGTCTTTTAATTTTTTTTTTGCGAGAATTATAGATTCTAAATAAGTCATTTTCAGGTAAATGCATTACAAGTATCTGTTCTATTGCTTGCCTTTTTAATGGGGTCTTGCAACATCTCAAATTTAAGTACCAGAAATATGTCATGGATAAATAGGTTTAGAATTGGTGGTTTTAGGTTCTGGTGAGGAGGGTTTTCGTTTTTCATAGTTGCAATATTCTGCTAGTTACTGTCTAGAACTGAGTCTTTTGCAGGGGATAGGAGTCAAGGTTCATTTTTCTCCCAGTGGACATTCAATTAACTTAGCACTATTGATTGAATTTTCCTAGTTGGTGGTTCTGTGACTGCCTGTGTGGGTCTGTCTCTGGCTTCTCTCTTCTTTTTCATTGTCCTTTTTTCCATTTCAGTCTTTTAGTCAATATCACTGTGTTCTCATCACTACAACTTTACAATAACCTCCATAACTGTAGCATAAATTCCCCAACTTTTTTCTTTCCCCAAAAGCCCTCGGAACCCAAACGATAGACTTATAATTTTCCCCTCCGGAAGATATAGGGAAGGTGCTCAAGCAGGAGACTCGGATTTTCCACACTTTGGCAGCGGCTCACGTCCGTAGGCGCATGCGCACCCTAAACACTAGGATTGGTCAGCTCTGAGTTTACGTCACTTCCGAGGCGGGAGCGTGAAATAGACTGTGGGCTCTCCGGCAACCTGGTAGGGCAGGGGGAGGAAGAAGCCTTTGTGATAAAAGTGTTAGGGGTTTGCCCTGGGCTGAGGTGCTCTGTATGTCCGGACTCCAGCGAACACTTTCCCGTGTGAGGGGTGGGAAGCGGCGTGGTGGCCGAGCGACGGTTGCGGGCCCTGAGGGGCGCGCCGGTCCCACATGGATTAACTTTGAAGGAAAGCTCAGTTGGGACCCTGAAATCCTGTGTCGGGTGTGGTCTCGTGGGCTGGGGGGCCCCCTGCCCGGTAGACAGGTCTGGTGTGGGTTTTCGTTAGCCGGGAGCGGAAGTAGTGAGGAGAAGGTCCCGCCCACCCCTCCGCGAAGGCGGTGTGTGTAAAAGGCCTCCGGAGTCGGCTGGGCTAGGGTCTGTCGCCAAATTCCACACCGGCCGGTCTGAGCTCCTGCAGCAGCGTGTGCAGGTGGTGTGACGTGGGGCAGAGGCACCGGAGGTTGGTGGTACTTTAGCCTAGGGGCGGAGAGTTAGAACTAGCAAAGGAGAAGGTAGGGGAGAATATTGACTCTTGAACATTTATGGGAATGACTGTCTTAAATATCTTATTTCTCCAGTTGGTGCTGATTGTGCAACCGTGGGCAGAGGTCTTGGACTCTTAGCGCCTGTTTTTTTTTTTTTTTTTTCAGCTGTATCTTGGGGGAATAATATCCCCACTGTTAAGGCTATGGTGAAGTGTAAATATGGTTGCTCTTGTAAGGTCCTTAGCTTAGTGGCTGGCACACAGTGGATACACAACAATGGTACCCGTAGAATTCATTCTCTTTTCAGTTCCCAAGCCTTTGGTATAGTTATTTGAGCTTGAGAAGATATCCTTTTCCCCTTCTCACCCCCCCTCCCACTTTCTCTCTCTCTCTCTCTTTTGAGTCAGGGTCTCGCTTTGTTGCCTAGGCTGACCTCCAACTCCTGAGCTCAGGCTGAAGCGATTTTTCTGCCTCAGTTTCCCCAGTAGCTGGGACTGCAAGCGTGCAGCACTGTTTGGTTACTCTTGAAGTAACTTAGGTTTCAGTTTTGCATGTGCTTAGTGAACATATACTTGCTTCTCTTAGTGGAATTGCCAGGAAATGTTTTTATATCTTCCAACCTGTACTTATATTGGGGGGGGGGGCGCGAGTATCAGTTTCTAGATAAGTGGCAGGTGGAAAGGGGGATCCTTAGCTTAGTAATGGAGTTTGAATTAGCGAGAAATATCTACTTTTTCACAGGGCAGGTGTTGAACCCTGACGAAAAGAAAAGAGCACCGACTCCAATTTTAAATCAAATTAAAGCAAACTTGTATTTGTGTACCCTGGAGCTGGCCAGGACTGTCTCTCCTGAAAACCCTGGGCTAGAAATCAGTCCCCCAGCTTTGTGGTTTTATAGCAAAAAGTTGCAAAGGAGGGTGTCTTGAGAACTTACAGATTTTGACAAGCATCATACAAAGGCAGGTAGCAGGTTAATGATCTACATGGCATGATAGTTCAAGGTAGGAAGTAAATTCAGATCCCAACATCAGAATTTATGAGGGACCACTAAGGTTCTAGAGAGGGTTGTTATCTGGTCAGGGAAAGCCAGGCATGGGTGAGTTCAAGGCACAGGCAGGAATTCCAAACAAGTTTAGAAATCGCAGTAATTTATGGTAAAACAGAAATTAACTTTTCATGACTTTGTGACAATATGGCTCCCAATCTTAAAATGGAATTAGGCTGGATTCATCACAGGGAGGGGGACTAACCTTTTTGAGCATACACTGGACCAGCTATAAAGATAATTTTCTTCCTCCTCAACACATAAGTGGGTGGTATTACTATGTGTTTACAGGAGAGTTATGGAAACTAAATTGTAATTTAGTGAGGGAGGCAGGTTTTTAGACAAACACCTCTTTGCAAAAATATGTGCTTATGGTCTTTGTTAAAGAGATTACATTAAAAAATTAAGGTCTGGCCAAGTGTGGTATAGTTCCAACTCCTTGGGAGGCTGAGTCATACAAGGCTCAAGTTCAGCACCAGCCTGGGCAACTTGGTGAGACTAGTATGCTGGAGGCCCAGGGTTCCATCCCTAGCATGCACTACCCCTAAATGCCAGGCACACTGGTGGAGTCTCTAGTCCCACCTTCTCAGGAGTTTCAGGCAGGATTGTCTGAGCCCAGGAGGTCTGACTGGGCAACATTAATGTATGAAAGAAAGAGAAAGAAAGAAAGAACAATGTGGTGAGGCTTCTGAATGAACAGTGGGCTGAAGGCCATGTAGCGCTGTGGGGGCTTGCTTTATAGGGCTTGCATTATAAAAATGGATATATGCTGGCTCGGGCTGTAGCTCAGTGGTAGAGCACTTGCCTAGCATGTATAAGGCACTGGGTTCGATTCTCAGCACCACATATAAATAAATAAATAAATAAATAAATAAATAAATAAATAAAGATCTATGAACACCTAAAAGAAAAAATGGATATATGCTGGGTATGTTGCACACCCCTGTAATCCCATCTACTGGGAGGCTGAGGTGGGAGGATTGCAATTTTGAGGCCAGCCTGGGCAATTTATCGAGTCCTTGTTTCAAAATAAAAAAAATAAGAGACCTGGGGATATGGTTCAGTGGTAGAACGCTTGCCTAGCAAGTGTGAGGTCCTGGGTTTGATCCCCAGTACCATTAAAAAAAATTTATACATCAAGTATGTTTTGCTGAAATAATATTTCTTAAGAAACAATGAACTACCTAATTTGTTAATTTTTCTTCTCCCTTTGCAACATTTGGCGCTTCTTTGGGATCTTACATTTTACTTCATTACTCTAAATGGAGTAAGTTGAAGTTTCTTTTATTCTAAAAAAAAATGGACTCTGAAAAAAATTATGTCATTGAAAAGATTCTTTAGGTTTTTTTTTTTTTTTTTCTCAGTTGTAGGCTGACTAGGGATCTTTAGGATCTTTAGTTACTGGGTGATAGTTTATGGCTTCCATTGAGTTATTTAGAAGTAAGTACTGGTTTAGTTCCATTTTTACGGATGAAGAGTTTGAAGAACAGATGGGTTAAAAGTAAGAAAAGCTGAGGGGACAAAAACAAAGTTAGAGGTAGGTTTTGGAGAACGGAGTGTGTACTAGGAAGTGGGATTAGGGGGTGGGGAGGTTGATGGTGGGATGCTGAAAACACCAAAGGGAGGGACATTTTCTTATTGAGATGTAGAACTTCCTACTAAGCAGTTATCTTAAAGGCAAAGTCAGTTGCCTTGTCTGAATGTCCCCTGAGGATGATGTAGTTGGACTGAGGTCCTGTAGATTGTGAAACCCAAGTTTTGAACCCTGCTGCCTGAAGTAATAATTTTTAACATTGTACATGAAACCTGACATTGCACATGAAAATGTGAAAGCCGGGGGCTGGGGATGTGGCTCAAACTGTAGCGCGCTCGCCTGGCATGCGTGCGGCCCGGGTTCAATCCTCAGCACCACATACAAAGAAAGATGTTGTGTCTGCTGAAAACTAAAAAATAAATATTAAAAAATTCTCTCTCTCTCTCCTCTCTCACTCTCTCTTAAAAAAAAAAAAAAAAGTCTAACTCTAGGGCTAAGGATGTAGCTCAGTTGGTAGAGTGCTTGCCTTGCATGCACAAGTCCCTGGGTTTGATACCCAGCACCAAAAAAAAAGAAAAAAAGAAAATGTGAAAGCCAGAGAAATTAGTACACAGCCACTTAGTATCCAGAAAGATTTATAAGTAGATCTGTAAGATCTTTATAAGTAGATCTGTTTCAGATGTGGTGGCCACGCATGTCCCCCCACCCCCACAGTGATCGAACTCAAGGCTTTGCCCATGCTAGACAATCATTCCACTGCTGCGTTACACCTCCAGGCCCTTGGGATTTTTTTTTTTTTTTTTTTTTTTTTAGATACAAGTATACAGTCATGTGTAACTTAACAATAGGATATATCTGGAAAAATGCATTGTGAAGTGATTTCACTATTATACAAACATCAGAGAGTGTTCTTATGTAAGCGAGGACAACTTTGACATCACTAAGTGATATATAATCTTATGGGACTATCATCATATACATGGCACATCATTGATGGAAACGTGATCAATGACTATTTAAAATGTAGATTTGAAGTTGTATGTCAAAGTCACAGTCGTGAGGAATTTGGGGAAAGGAAGTTTTGGCTTAACAGATTCTCACTGAAGGAATATAACTTTGGTTCTGGTCAATCAGTAGTACATGGCAACAACTTGGACAGAGTGATTTTAGGATAGGCAAATGGCTTGTCCATTCAGGGTGAAGTTTAGGACTTCAGTTTAGTGATAACAGATGGCCTAGACACTATTAGAAGTCATCCTGTTGTCAGAAAAGAAGACAGCCTGAAGAGCCAGTAAATGGAAGACTGTTAAGATGATCTCAGAGAAATTAAGCTGAAACCCTAATCAAAGTGATCATACCTTGCTCCATCTCTGAATTTTATGGTTGAATGAAACAATTTTCTCTACTGTTTTTAATATATATTATTATATATACACACTATATATAAATATACAATTTATATATGTATAATTTGTTTTATTCAAATTTGCAACCATGGGTTTGCATAAAGGGAGTTACATTTGTGTGTGGAATGTGCCTTTTCTAACATTTATGCCCCTTTTTAACTATTTAATAGTAATACAGATTGAGTGTCCATTATCAGAAATGCTGGGACCGGAAGTGTTTTGGGTTTTGATTTTCAAAAAATTTTTGGATGTTTGCAGATACGTAATGAGATGTCTTGGGGATGAGATCCAAGTCTAAAACAAAATTCATTTATGTTTTTTGGGGGGAGGTACTGATGTTTGAACTTAGGACACTTTACCATTGAAATTTGCTCACAGCTTATTTTATTTACTTATTTATTTTTTGAGATAGGGTCTCATTTAATTGCTTAGGTCTTGCTAAGATGTTGAGATTGGTCTTGAACTTGTGATCCTCCTGCCTCAGCCTCTGCAGTTGCTGGGATTACAGGTGTGTGTTGCTGCACCCGGCTTCATTTATATTTCACGTGTACCTTCATGGCTGGAAGGTAAGTATTTTTTTTTTTTAATTTTAGCATTTGTTTATTGCTCAATCCAGTAATGACAATAATCCCAATTTTAGTTGGCATGGAAAAAGAAAATAAAGATTTTGAAAGATTTTGGATAATTAAAGCAATTGTCACACCCATGGAAACTGTTCCAAGAAACCAATATTAGCTTTCAAATTCCTCCATAGAACACAGAGGTCTACTCATTACACCAATGGAACTGGAGTTTAATAAATCTCTATAGATTACCTAGTTCAGCCCTCCTTTTTTTTTTTTTTTGGTACTGGGGATTGAACTCAGGGGGCATTTGACCACTGAGCCACATCCCCAGCCCTATTTTTAAAAAAAATATTTATTTTTCAGTTTTAGGTGCACACAATATCTTTATTTTTTAAATTTTTATGTTGTGCTGAGAATTGAACCCAGTGCCTCACACATGCTAGGCGAGCGTGCTATCACTTGAGCCACATCCCCAGCCCCCCTGTTTTTTTTAATATTTGTTTTTTAGTTGTAGTTAGGCCCAATACCTTTATTTTATTTATATTTTTAATGTGGTGCTGAGGGTCGATTCCAGGGCCTCACACATGCTAGGCGACCCAGCTCTTTTTTTTTTTGTATTTTATTTAGAGACAGGGTTTCACTGAGTTGCTTAACACCTCACTTTTTGCCAAGGCTGCCTTTGAACTCACTATCTTCCTGTCTCTGCCTTGTGAGCTGCTGGGATTACAGGTGTGTGCTACTGCACTTGACAATCCTCCTGTTTTATAGACAAGCAAAAATATAGTTTTATAGATCAGAGAACTCAAGTAACTTAACCAAGATCACAGTGGTAATAAACAGCAGAGCTGAAACTCAAACCCAAAATTTCAGATCCTCAAATTAATGCTGTCCCCATTATCACACACTTGGTTCCATCATGTTATGTACGTTCTTTAAACAAATAATCATAGAATGTTTATTTGCTATATGGGAGTAAATTTGTCCTTTGAAGATAAGTTGATCTTAGAGGCTTATGGATCACAGAGACCTAGGAACTTCATCTTCTAGTGCTAATGGCCTGAATGTGTGTAAAAATACCTCATGATCACACAATTAAGTCCTTGGAACAATCATCCTTGAACTTAAATAATTTGGGAACAAATAATGAATCTCCTACAAAAATCTCCCTATTCAAATACAGTGTAATGGGAGCTTAGCAGGTTAGCACATAACAGTTCTGGCTCTGTATTGAAATAGTGCTTCCCTCTACTTACTGGTCTATCTTGGGCTTGAGTTCCTCACCAAATAAAGATAATGACACTTATTTAAAGTGTGTAAAAGTTTAATATTTTCCTTAGCAGATAAATGAACTAAATAATTGTTATTGTGATGTTTAGGCTCCCAAAGAGTCAGTGGCTGTGTTGTGTAGGAGAAACTAGTATAATACGAGTGGGTTATACTAAGTAGGCAGGCAGTCCTTATTTGACAGGTAGTTTAAACTTTAAAATTTAAAAACTTAAAAAATTTTTAAAATTCTCTGGCATTTAACCAGAATATATTTAAACTGGCTTAATAACAACCAGTACAAAACAAAACAAATGACCTTAACATTTAAAGGAAAGCATTTACTCATCACAAATTGCTGTCTTCTGACTTCCTTTCAAACTGAATAAAACAGAATAGGATTCAGGTATACTGCTCAGTAAAAGGAGCCTGAACCACCAGTTCTGGAGCAAGCCTGGCATGCACATGACTGCTGCAGTAGGTCAGTATTCTATTTTTATTGTGACCTATCACATGAGGTCAGAGGTGGAATTTTCTCCTTGTGTTGGTACCAAAAAGGTTTGGATTTTGGAGCATTTCAGATTTTTGCATTAGGGATATGCAACCTGTAATAGGTAATATTTATTAAAAATTTGCTATGACCAGGCACCATGCTAAATACTTTATGTATTATTCAATCCTATAATAACTGTAAAATAGGAACTACTATATTTATAGATGAAGAAAGTGGGCTGAGAGCTTAGAATCTTTTACACAGGTACAGAGATAGTAAGAGCAGAGCCAATTCCATGTCACTGTAAAACCTGGTGATTATCAACGTATTGCATTCATCCCCTTTTTTCTTCTTGATTTTTGGTGAACCAGGGCCTCATGCATGCTAGGCAACTGTTCTACCATTGAAATACACTCCTAACCTCCGTTCCTTATTTAACAGGTACTTTTTACCTGCTGTGTGCCAGCAATGTGCTAGGTGTTTGGAATATAGTGATGACCAAAACAGATACAGCCCTTGTTTTTAAGATTTTTAATAAATCTAACAAGAGATAGTAAACGTGTCATTAAAACTAAATTCATTACTGTTGTACCTTCTGTGGAGGACAGTAGAGGGTGCCATGAGAATACATAGCTAACATCGGGGAGGGAGTTGGGAGAGACAGGTGTGAGGACTGTTTCTAATAGATGTCTAAATAATATTTAGTTGAGATTACAAGGGTTGAGTTAGAGTTAAATTGGGCAAAGAGCTGTGACAGTGAGGGAAGGTCATGTGGGAAGCCTTGAAAGTCAGAGGATCTTATATTTTGTGGTTATTGGAAGACTTGAGTGGCCAAAGGGTAGAGAATGTTGCAAGATCAGATGCCAAGTGAGATGGAGATCTTTATCATAAGAGCAATACCCACCTCCCCCTTCCCAGTCTTAGTTTATTTGCTTTTCAGAACATGTACTCGGTTCCACAACCATATTTTTTTTTATCTCTGTCTTGGAGCCCAGTCTTCTACTTCAAGAATGTGTTTAGACTTTAGTCTCCTCCCCACAGAAGGGGATCGTGATGGAAAGAGGGATAAATACCCAAATTCGAGACTTAATCAGCATGTGAAAATCTGCAGTGCAAAGCTAAATAGATGTAATGCACTGATATTTCATCATATTTGTCTCTAATTTGTAAATTGATTTTACATTTTTTTAAAGCTCCATTATGGTCCAAGCTCTGTGTTAGCTACCTAGGATACAAACATGTATAAGACTTTTCCCTTCCACTGTGTATAGTTTAGTTAATGATTCACTTGCTCCCACTTAAGATCCTACAGTTGTTTTAACACCATGATTCCTCAATATATATTTATTTGTCTGGTGCCAGGATACAGTGGTGAGCAAATAGGCATGGTCTCTGCTGTCATGGAGCTTACACTCATAGTTGGAGATGGAGGACAGAGAGGGAAGCAGAGAGTTAAGGAGATGAGGTTGCAGAGGTAGGCAGGGGTCAGACCATGCAAGTCTTGTAAGCCATGCCAGGGACATGGGGGAAGCCATTGACTAGTTTAGCCAGGGGAGTAGTATTATCATGTCTGTGTTTATGAAAAATAACTCTGGCTCTTTAGTTGGATGCAGAAGTCAGATTTGAGGACCATATAGGTGTGATGAGTGAGACTTGCTGATAGGTTGACATTGGGTAAGAAGGGAAAGCTGTTTGGGCTGATTCTTTTCTGGCTTGTGCATCTGCTGTAGGAAACCCTAGTAGAAAATCAGTTTAGTTTTGAATAAGATGCCTTTGAAGTAATCTATGTGGGAGTATCACAAAGGCAAACAATTGGAACGGGCTCTTTTTTTCTGCCCCTATTTTTTTTCTTGGTACATTATAGTGGTATATAATGGTGGGATTCATTGTTGCATATTTGTATATGACACAATATAACAAAATAATTTGGCCAATATCATTTCCCAGTGTTTCCCTTTTTTCTCCCTTCTTCCTTCCCCCTGGTCTCTTTCTGCTACTCAGCTCATTTCTGTGAGAACTCCCCCCTCCCCCAAGCACGATCTTTCCTTTTTCCTCTTTAGCTTCCATATGTAAGAGAAAACATATGACCCTTGACTTTGAGTTTGTCTTTTTTTTTTTTTTAATTTTAATATTTATTTTTTAGTTTTTGGCAGACACAACATCTTTGTTTGTATGTGGTGCTGAGGATCAAACCCGGGCTGCATACATGCCAGGCGAACATGCTACTGCTTGAGCCACATCCCCAGCCAGAGTTTGTCTTATTTTGCTTAACATAATATTCTCAAGTTCCATCCATTTTCCTGCAAATAACATTGGACTCCACTCAGTACATAATGTGTTCCTGGTGTATCAGGACTGCTGTCGGTCTCCTTTGTAACTGCCTTGTGATGGACAGCATGAGGATTATTGCCCTATTTTATAGGTGAGGAAACTGGGATCCAAAGTGAATGATTTCCATTGTCATGCAGAGGAAGTAAATGGTGACAGTATTTTGATTTAATATCCATCGCTCTTTCATGCAGGAACTATACTGATTTACATTTCATTTGTAGTACTGAACTGCCTTGGTTTAAAGAATCCAAATTTATGAAAAACAGGTTTGCTAATTCACCCAGGTTTAAATGGTGAATATTTGCATTGCAGAAGGATTTTCCTGTGAAGAGTTTATCTTGGGGATCACAGATGGGCCTCATGGGTAGTTGGATCTCCTAAAATATTTCTGTAATTTTGTATTTTATACTAGCATTTTAGCAGAGACCTAGCAATAACCAGATTTTCAAAGGAACTTACACTGAGAAGAGGTGAAGAACCCTACTATCCTAGTAGAATTTTAAAAAGTTAGTATGTAAATGTATTTAATTTTTAAAAAAAAATGGTTTATTATTTATTTATTTTAAAAGTTTTTTTAAATAGTTGTAGATGGACTGTATGCATTTATTTATTTTTTAAAATATTGTGCTAAGGATGGAACCCAGTGCCTCACACATGCTAGGCAAGCGCTCTGCCACCGAGCCATAGCCTCTGCCCTATTCATTTATTTTTGCAGTGGCAGGAATTGAACCGAGGGCTTAGTGAGACAACTTACTCTACCATTGAGTTATACCCCCAGCCCTGAATTTCTCACATGATAACTCCTAAAGATTTGTTAAAAAAGAAAACCTTTATGTCTTACATTTTTTGCTTTGTTATATGTGGTAGAATGTTATACTATATAGAAGCATTTCAGTAACAAGAAGGGGAATGAAAAAGGTAACTTCATTATCCATTTGGTGGATATGAGAGGTAAAGAAATTTAAAATAGTTAATTTGGGTATCCATTAGTGCTGGGCACAGTAAGGAAGATTAGTTTATCAAAGTTTTTTGTTCCTTCTCTTCATCATTTCTCATATTACCTATCACCCCTCTAAATAGCTAACCCATAAATTGAGGTGATAATCGTTATCATTTATCTACAACATATAGAAGGTGTCTTGACATACATGTTCTCATTTTATCTTCCCTGAAATCCTCTACAAAGACAAATCTTAGACATATTTTGCAGATGAACAAACGGCTAAACCTTATGTTAACTTGTCCAAAGCCACTCACCTAGTGCCTTTTTTTGACTGATTATTGATGTTTGAACCAAAGACAGTTTACTATACCAACCATTTGATATTATCATTCTCTCCCCTAATGTATTTATAGAAAATGGCAGGTAGCATCTTGATTTTAGGCAGAAAGCAAGCGAGACTCAAAGAAATATTTAGTGGAAAAAACACTGAATTGTAAGAAACAAAATTGGTGCCTTGTTTAAAAAAATAATTGGTACATACCACTTACACAGAATGATGGGTTTCATTGTGGCATATTTGCACATTTGTAAAAACAAATTGAGCTGGACACATTGGCTTATATGTACTCCCAGCTACTTAGGAGTTGGAGGGAGGAGGATCACAAGTTCAAGACCTGCTTGGGAACTTAGCAAGACCCTGTCTCAAAATAAAAAGGGCTGGGATGTAGCTCAGTGGTAGAGAGCTCCTGGGTTCAATCTCCAGTACCATAATAAGCAAAGCCACAGTATAATCAGTCTCTCTGCCCAGTCCTATCCCCACTTCCCTTATTCCTTCCCCGCAGTCCCTTTCCCCTTCCTGCAATCCCTTTCCTCGTCCCCACTGGTCACCCTTCTACTTTCATGGTATCCCTTTTTTGCCATGTTAGATGCCACATAGGAGGAACAATATACAGTACTTTTCTGAGTTTGGCTTATTTTGCTGAATATTTTGATCTCTAATTTAATCTGTTTCCCCCCAAATGACATAAATTCTATATATCTGGATGTTGTGTATATATACCATATATTTTTTTATTCATCCATCTGTTGATGGCCACTTAATCTGATTCTATAACTTGGCTGTTGTAAAATGCTGCAGTAAACATGGATATGCATGTATCTCTTAAGTATGCTGACTTTAATTCTTTTGGATAAATACCAAGGAGTGCTATGGCTGGATCATATGGTAGTTCTATTTTTAGCTTTCTGAGGCTCCTCTATACTGATTTCCATTGTGGTTTTACCAGTTTACATTCCCACCAAGAATGCCTAAGGAGTTCCTTTCCCTTCCATACTCTTGCCAACATTTATTGTTAATTGTATTCTTTTTTTAAAAAAAAGTTTCACATATTTATTACCGAATCAACCAAAATCAGTTACTACATCATCTTAGCTAAAGACAAATCACATTCCCAGTCAAGTATTTTCAGTTGTCCAGATAGTGACATTTTTAGCTTGATGAGACCAGATGATCATAATCTTGATATAACATAAATACGTGTGCCATTTCATGTGTAACTTCAAGACCCAGCTTGGTTTTCTTCCAGTGGCTCCACTAAGAGTTGTGTCTGGTTTCATTATCAGCTTTTATTCAAATCCATCAGGGAATGGGATGATTTTGCTTTTGTTTCGTGGTCAGGAATCACTTGATCCTGAAAGTCTTGTGAGGAGGCATGAGGAAGGCCTGAATCAAGTGCACGCATTGCAATGGCCAAGAAAAAGCAAAGAGCTATTATTTATATTCTTGATGGTTGTCATTCTAGCTGGAGTAAGACAGGATCTCAGTGTAGAGATCTGCATCTGCCTGATGGCTGAAGATGTTGACTATTTTTCCTTATACTTTTTATCCATTTGTACTTCTTTTTAGACTTGTCTGTTTAGTTCATTTGCCCTTTTATTATTTTTTATAATGTTGAATTT
Source organism: Ictidomys tridecemlineatus (assembly GCF_052094955.1). Lineage (NCBI taxonomy): Eukaryota > Metazoa > Chordata > Mammalia > Rodentia > Sciuridae > Ictidomys > Ictidomys tridecemlineatus. Next base: position 63,950,539 of record NC_135479.1, read on the forward strand.
TTTAGCTGTTTATATATATTCTGGGTGTCAGTGCTCTGTTGGGAGATGTTTTTGCCAGCTTTTATGCTGCTATGACCAAAAAACCTGACAAGAACAATTTAGTGGAAGAAAATTTTATTTGACGCTCACAGTTTCGAAGATCACAGTCCATAGATGGCCAACTCTCTTTAGAGTGGGGCCAACGGTGAGGCAGAACATCCTGGGAGAAGGCACGAAGGAGACGAGCAGTTTAGGACATGGCCACCAAGAAGCAGAGAGAGACCAAGCTCAGCTCACAAAATATATGCCCCAAAGGCATCACTCTTTTTGATGTTATTATGATGGGATTATTTTCCTGAATCTTTTTCTCAGCAGATTCATTATTGATGTATAGAAAAGCATTATTATTATTTTTTAAATGTTGCTCTTGTATCTTGCTATTTTGCTGAGTTTGTTATCAGCTCTAGAAGGCTTTGGGTAGAAGCTTTAGGGTCTTCTAAGAATAGGATCATATCATATGTATGTAAGGATAATTTGACTTATTTCTTTCCTACTTGTATCCCTTTTATTTCTTTTGCCAAATTGCCCTGGCTACAGTTTCAGGAACTGTATTGGATAGGAGTGGTGAGAGTGTAGATCACGGTCTTGTTTCTGATTTTAGAGGAAATGTTGTCAGTTTTTTTCCACTCAGTATTATGTTGGCTCTGAGTTTGTCATATATAGATAAGTGCCTTCTATCTCTGGCTTCATCATCATTTCTCTTTTCTTTTCTTTTTTAAATCATGAAAGGGTGTTGAAATTTTGTCAAAGTATTTTTCTAATTCTGTGGAGCTAGGCTTGCAATTTTTATCCTTGATTCTATTTATGTGGCATATTATATTTATTGATTTGAACCAGCCTTGAACCCCTAGGATGAAACCAACTTATCATAGTGCCTGATCTTTTTAATGTGTTGCTGAATTTAGTTTGCTAATATTTCATTGAAGATATTTGCATCTATGTGCATCAATGATATTTGTTTATAGTTTTGTTTTCTTGGTGTGTCCTTATCTGTTTTTGATAAAATATGAAGTAGGCTTTATAGAATGAGTTTGGAATTGTTTTTCATGAAGTAATTGAAGAGTTTAGTTTTTTAAAGATTTGGCAGAATTCAGTTGTGATTCCATCTGGTTCTAGGCTTTTCTTAGTCCTGGGAGGCTTCAGTTTCATTGCTTTTAGGTTTTCTATATTATCTTGATTCAGTTTTGATAGATCATATGTTTGGAGAAATTTATCTATTTCTTCTAAATTTTCTAATTTATTGGAGTATAAATTTTCAAAACAGTTCCTAATCCTCTGGATTTCAACTGTGTCTGTTATAATATCTCCATTTTTGTTTCCAATTTTATGAATTTGGGATTCCTCTCTTTCTTTTGGCTATTTTGACTAGAAGTTTACCAATCTTATTTATTTTTTCAATGAACCATCTCTTCCATTGATACTTTGTATTTTTTCAGTTTTAATTTTATTTATTATTTTCTTCCACTAGTTTTAGGATTGGTCTGTTCTTATTTTTCTAATGACTTAAGATGCAACATTAGTTTATTTGAAGTTTCTATCTGTAATACAGGTACTCAGAGCTGTAAACTTCCCTCTTAGGGTTTCTTCTCATATCCTAGAGATTCTGTATATTGTGTGTCCATCTCCATTTGATTCTAAGAATTTTTCAGCTTTACCCTAATTTCTTCAGTAACCCACTCATCATTTAGAAGGGCATTTAGTTCAGTCTTCGTGTGTTTGTATAGGTTCTGTTTTCTCTTGTTGACTTCTAATTTTATTCCATTATAGTTTGAAAAGGTGCAAGAGATTATTTTTCTTTTGTACTTGCTTAAGACTCGGTTTATGAACTAATATGATCAGTTTGGGAGAAAGTTCCATGAGCAGCTGAAAAAATGAGTGTATTTAGTTGTTGTTGGATAAAATATTTTGAAGATGTCTGTTAAGTCCAGTTGATTTATAGTAAAGTTTAAATCTGATGCGTCTTTTTGATTTTCTGTCTGGTGAGAGTGAGAGTGGTATGAAGTCCCCTACTATTATTGATTTGTCGTCAGTCAGTCTCTGTATATTGAGTAATGTTTGCTTTAAGATTTGGGATATGAATACTTACAATCATTATATCTTCTTGTTGAATTGTTCGCTTTACCAATATGTAATCTTGACTTGAAGTCTGCTTCATCTGATACTGAGAGTGGTTACTCCTGCCTGTTTTCAGATTCCATTTTATGTGGAATATTATTTTCCATCCTTTCCATCTGTGAATATCTTAGCCTGTGAAGTGTGTTTCTTGGAGACAATATATAATTTTTTTTTTTAATTTTCTAATCAGTGTCTTTTAGTTGGAGAATTAAGATCATTTAAGTTCAATGTTGTTATGTTTTACTTGCTGTCATTTCCTTTTATTTCTAGTGTTTGAATCACTCCTAATTTTCATTTGCTTATTTATTTTTCTGATATTATTTATTCTTTTTCATCTTCCTCTCCCGTGTGTAGGAATCATTCAAGTATAATTAAATGAATCAAGTGCAATGCTGGTGTAGTGGTGGTGGATTTTTTTATTTTATGGTTGCAAGGTTTTTATTTATTTATTTGATTTTGAAGTAAACTGAGTAATCTAGGTTGCCAGTTACTTTGTTTTAGAGCCCTCTTAGCTTTTAGTTTTTGCAGTGAAATCTGCTGTTATTCTAATTAATTTGCCTTTATAAGTGCATTGGTATTTCTCTCTTGCAACTTTTAAAATTGTTTTATTCTGAACTTTTAGCATTTTAACTATAAATATATCATGGACTGATTCTTTTTGGTTCTGTTTGGAGTTCTAAATGCCTTCAGTACCTGCAAGTCCCATCTCATTCCAAAGATTCAGACAATTTTCTGTTATTATTTCACTGACTATGTTTTCTGTACCATTGGTATGTTCTCCGTTCTCAAGACCTATGAATCCTTAAGTTTGGCCTTTTAATGTTATCCCCAAGCTCTTGTATATTCTGCTCACAGTTTCAAGTTTTTTGTTTGTTATAGTCTGTGTGCTCCAATTCCTATACCTTGTATTCAAGCCCTGATATTCTTTCGTCTGTATAATTGTAGTCTGTTGGTGGTTCTTTCTACTAAGTTTTTTATTTCATTTTTTCATTTCCAAGTTCCACCCTCCACAGAATTCTCTTTCTTGAAGTGCTCTTTCCATGTCCACGTTTTCTTCCTTGGTATATTCCTTAGATCATCTTTTTGTTCAGTGACCATTTTAACAATCAGTTTTTTGAATTCTTTGTCCCTCATTTCCTTCACTTCAATATCCCTGGATTTAGTTGTTGGGGAGTTTTGAAATTTTAGAGTATTTTATTCCTCGTTTTCTTTGTTAAATCTCTGTTGCTGTGTTAAAATCTATTCTTTTGTTGTGATGTATATCTTGTATGTATGTATGTATGTATTGGTACCAGGGATTGAAACAAGGGTACTTAACCACTGAGCCACATCCCTAACCCTTTTTTATTTTTTGAGACGGGGGTCTCACCAAGTTGTGAGGTTGCCTTTTTGAATTTGCAATCCTCCTGCCTCAGCCTTTTGAGCTGCTGGGATTACAGTTTGTGCTCCTTTGTGTTGAGTGTGATGGATATCTTCACACTATTAGGTGAGGTCTTTTTAGGAGTGGCTTTCACTTCATTGTGTGCCCCAGAGTTGGGGATTATCTCCATGTGAAAACATCTACCCAGTGTGATCACACTGTCTTTGAGAGAAAATATTCACCAGTAGGGAACCACTTTGGGGCAAAAACATACTATTAACTTACTGAAAATGTTCTCCACTAGTTTAAGCATAGAAAAGAGGAGTAATACTTTAGGCTGAAAAATTAGTCATTAAAGTAAAATTACTGTTAAACAATAAAGGGCATGGAAACAGACAAACAAAAACAAAGGCAGAGGAGACAGCAGCAGATAATACAGGAAGAAAAAGACAAATTGGAAAAGAGTACAAAAATGAACAAGATGAAAAAGGGAATAAATCAAATTAACACTGAAAACCTTAAAAGGTTGAATGGTGGCATACATTTGTAATTCTAGCAACTCAGGCTGAGGCAGGAAGATTCCAAGTTCAAGACCATCCTTCACAACTTAATGAGGCCCAAAGCAACTTAGCAAGACCCTGCCTCAAATAAAAATATAAAAAGGGCTGGGGATATAGTTCAGTGGTTAAGCTCCCCAGGCTTAAAAAAATAACAAAAAAAATTAAAAGAAATACATACAATTGAATTAAAGTATGTAATTATCAAATATGAAGGGAAACTTATCAACATGACAATGACCAGTGAAATAAAAAAAAAAACCCTAATATTAGAAAGTCTTAAATTATTCCTTACTGAGCTGTTTAAGATGGAGATAATTCTTATTGGGCCTTCTGGATTTGGATTTGGGAGGTACAGTAAGTGTCCACACCTCCTTGGCTCGTCCTCCAAATTCCTCTGGGTATGGAGGTAGTAACCACACCAGCTGTGTCCCAGCTGTGTTGGGGAGCTATATATTTGGGTATATTCCCTTCCCCTACACCTGCAGTCTAATTCACTTTTCTTCTTAAAAAAAACTGCAGAGAACTTACATCTTTGCATCTAGCCACATAGACCTTGTTTTGTCCACCTCTGGGGAGAATCTAGGAAGCTCCCACTATTTCTTAGTATGTCTAGGCACACTTCTTACCCTCTCTTTAGAGGGTAAGAAGAAAAGGCCTCTGATTAATGGCCATGTCTCTTCCAGGTTTAAAAAAACAAAACAAAAAACCTTAAATGCTTAAATGTTTCTCTAGCAATCAAAACAGGTAAGAGTTTGCTTGTGTTGATTTTGGGTGTAGGAGGTATGATGGCCTGCAGCAGAGGTGTGACACTGGTAGCAGAGGCATGGGGCAGCTCACTGATGAGGCTTGGGACAGCAGCCAAGGTATGCACAGTGGCAGGCCACTCTGGGGTGTGCTTGGCTGCAGCTGGTGACTGGGGAGCTTGTGTCTGCTTCTGGGGTGTGCATAGGGGTGGCTGGCAGGTGGGGTGCATGTGTCAGTGGCCCTCTTCTGTGGTGCTCACAGTGATGGATGGCAGCTGAGGTGCACCCTGCTTCTTAGATCCTGCATTCCCTGGCAGTGTCCTAACAGAAATAATGGCCAAAAAATCTCCAAATTTGATGGAAAAAATTTTACTAGTTTTATATTATTACTGTAGTAAATTACCACAAATTTATTGTCTTCAAAACCAACAGGTTTATTATGTTATAGTTTTAGAGGTCAGCAATCCTAAAATAAAGGTTATCGATAGGTTTGTTTCCTTCTTTCTTATTTAACATTTTTAAATTTATCAATGGGCTTGATCTATCTATCTATCTATCTATTTATTTATTTATTTATGTGTTGGGAATTGAACCCAGGGCAGGTGCTCTACCTTTAAGCCATAACCCCAGCCCCAATTCCTTCTTTCTCTTAATTAATCTAACAGATAAAAGTTTGTTAAAATATAATAGCAACAATATATTTGATTACGTATGCTTATACACCTATGTGTTTACATATGCTATTATCTGTGAACTGAATAACAGCCATGATACAAGAGAGGGATAGAGGAATCAGGAATATTTTGTTATAGGATACTTTCAGTGTCTGAAATGCTATGTTATTTGAAGGTGGCCTTAGCTTCATTGTAAATGTACATTGCAAACTGAAGGGCAGCCACTTTAAAAGGTGAAAAAAGAATTGATATCCTCAAAAAGGAGAAAATGGAATCATATAAAATGTTCAGTGAAAATTGCAAAGGACAGAAAAAGTGTGGAAGACAAGAAGAGGAACAAAACACGAAGGCAGTAAACAAAAATAATACAAATATGGTAGAGACTAATTCAGTTATAGCAATAATCACTCAGAGTGCCAGTGGTCTCATACACCAATGAAAAGACAGATTGTTAGAGTGGATCAAAATGTAAGATCCAACTATATGTTATCTGTAAGAAACCCACTTTAAATATAAGGACACATGTAGATTAAAAGAAAAGGGATGAGACTGGTAGTGTAGCTCAGTAGATCATTTGCCTCACATGTGTAAAGCTCTGCGTTTGATCCCCAGCACTGCAAAAATAAAAGGGATGGAAAGGGTCTACCATACTAACACTAATCAAAAGAATGCAGAAGTAGAATTTATTGTCTTCAAAACCATACATAGCAGACTACAGGGCAAGGAAAGTTTTTAAGGTTGAAGAGGGGCTTTACATTGTGATAAAAGGATCAATTCTCTAAAAAGACACAGCAGTTCTTAGTATGTATGCACGTAACAACAGAGCATTAAAGTACATGAGGCAGAAATTGATAGAACTGCAGGGAGAATGAAGAATCCACTATTGTATTTGGAGACTTCAACATCCCTCTATCAGATATGAGTTCAGCACACAGAAAGTCAATTAAGAACATAGTTGAGCTGAGTGTAGTGGCGCATACCTTATAATCCTAGTGGCTTGGGAGGCTGAGGCAGGAGGACCCCAAGTTCAAAGCCAGCCTCTGCAAAATCAGTGAATTAAGCAACTCAGTGAGACCCTGTCTCTAAATAAAATACAAAATAGGGCTGGAGATACGCTTAGTGGTTGAGTGCCTGAGTTCAATCCCTGGTGTACCACCCCACCAAAAAAAAAAAAACAAAACAAAACCTTGAACTCAACAGTACCATCAGTCAACTGGATGTAATTAAAATGTAACGTTTGAGATGTAGCTCAGTGTTAGATCACCGCAAGGCTCAATTCCCAGTATTAGAGAGAGGGGGGAAAAATCACACACTGTCTGCTTTCAGCTTTCAAATGATGATGAAATTAAACTAAAAATCAGCTGGGCATGGTGGCCCATGCTTGTATTCCCAGCCTTTCAGGAGGCTGAGGCATGAGGATCGGAGTTCAAAGCCAGCCTCAGTAACTTCTTGAGGCCCTAAGTAACTGCTGTGTTGAGAGCCCCTGAGTGTTCAATCCCTAGTACCAAAAGAAGAAAAAAAAAAAGCTGGTTCTTTGAAAAATTTATAAATAAAAACCATGAGCCATTAGCCAGACTAAGAAAAAACCAGAAAACACAAGTGAAATGGAAGGGTGAATATCATTATAGATCACATAGATATCAAAAAAAATAAAGAAAAATTAGTAACAATTCTATGTCCACAGATTGGGAAGGAAGAAATTAAAAAATCTTTATTCATAGATGACATAATCGTCTCTGAAAGAACAGACATAATGTTCCTGGAACTAAAAAGTGATTATCACAAAGCTGCAGGATGAAAAGTTAGTATATAAACATCACTTACTTTTCTAATACTTCAGCAGCAAACAAGTGGAATTTGACATAAACACATTACTAGTGGGGCTGGGGTTGTATCTCAATGGTAGAGTGCTTGCCCTTCACGTGTGAGGCACTGGGTTCGATCCTCATAAAAATAAAGGTATTGTGTCCATCTGTAATTAAAACAAAACAAAAACACATTACCACTAATTTAAATTAGCACTCCCCAAAATGAAATGCTTGGGATATAAATCTTAACAAATTTCATATACTTTTTAAAAAAATGAACACAATACCTTTATTTATATTTATTTATTTTTATGTGGTGCTGAGGATCGAACCCAGTGCCTCACACATGCCAGGCAAGTGTTCTACCACTGAGCTACAACCCCAGCCTTCATACACATTTTATATGAGAAAAACTACAAAACAATGATGAAAAATGCCGAAGAACTAAATAAATGGATAGATATTCTATGTTTGTGGGTGGGAAGATTCAATAATGTCACTGAGAATGATAAGGAAAATGATCTTCAGGGACTTCAGACATCAAATTTTAGTACCCATTAAAATCAGAGGAGGATATTGAGTCCATACTCTCAGGTCTCACCTCTTCCTGTGTTAGTGATTTCAAAGGCTAAGTAGGGCCCTAGATCTGCACTATTTTTTAGGTTGTGTGTCGGGGGACATAGGTGTGTGTTGGCAGCATGGTACTGGAGATGTTTTCCCTCTGAGCCACATCCCTGTCCCTTTTTTTTTTTTTTTTTTTTGAGACAGAGTCTTACTAAATTGCTTAGGGCCTTGCTAAGTTGCCAAGGCTGGTCTAGAATTTATGATCTTGCCTCATCTCCTGAGTCGCTGGGATTACAGGTGTGTGCCACTGTGTCTGACTATGGTAAATGTATCAATGATGTTTTCAACTTATGGTATTTTTTTCTTTTAATATATATTCCAGAATTTGCTAAATTGTTTTCTTCCCTCCCGCCTGAAAAGGCCCTATGAGAGAAATAAAGGGAGAAAAATTGGTCTGTGAAAAGTGGGAAATATAGCCAGGCACAGTGGTGCTTGCTTGGCTTGAGGGGCTGAGGCAAGAAGATTGTGAGTTCAAAGCCAGCCACAGCAACTGTGAGGCACTGAGCAAGTCGGTGAGACTCTGTTGCTGAATAAAATATAAAAAAGGGTTGGGGATGTGGCTCAGTGGTTGAGTGCCCCTGAGTTCAATCCCCAGTAGGGAGGCAGGGAGAGAAGGTGGGAAATGTGCTAACAATGGGTGAAATAGATGGCTTAACTACTTACTATAGGTTTGTCCTGAAGAGACACAGCTGTGTCCTCAGGGAAATATGTGCTAGGATGCAAGATAAAATGGATTGTTAGGGCCCTAGCAAGGTTATTTTTAAATGAAAGCATAGACATTGGCAATGGCAAAGCCCTCTCAGGTTATTAAGCTTTCCTTCCCAATTACCCTTTCAGTATGTGGCCATCCTATATTCTAGCATTAAAAACATGCAATACAAAATTTAAGTAGGATCATTATAAATAAATATTTTCTTTCAAAAACTGCTTTGGAGTAAAGGGCATTTCTTAATTAAATTACTCAATCCTGTTTTTCAGTTCTAAAAATATCTTAAGAGTTTGGGGTGGAACATCAGCCTCTATTAAGGCAGATTGTCTATGAGAGAGGAAACCAAGAATTAGAATTCAAAATAATATGATTTCAACCATGAGACTAGTTAAAATAACACTGAATTTTGAATCCTAGGGTGTAACCTGTTAACTTTTATTGTTTTAGTGATCTTTTGCAGAAATAAAACTTCAGGAATGTTTGGGTTTTCTTATACCAACTGACAAGTAGTTAAAATAGATTGTAAGCACTCTTGTTCATGGAGTTTCAGGTTTGGGGTTTCTGCTCATTACTGAGACTATTAGGCAAATAAAATGACACATCTGAGATCGAGTGCTTTTTGTAATCCAAGAGGACTGGAGTAGTTTATCCTAACAATTCATTTTCATTCAACAGGCATTTATGAAATTCTCACCCATAGAAGGTGGTGGGAGGCAGAAAATAAGAAGGCAAATTCTCTTCTCAGGACTGGCATCCAGGAAGGAAGTTGTGTGGGGGAAGTCATTGTGGTACTTATCTCTCCCCAGATATGAAGGCCAGGGTTGTTGGGTGTTTGAAAGGCTTCAGGGAGGAGATGGTGCCCAGGCAGGACATGAAAGATGAGGAGGCAATAAAAAAAAAATAGATCAAGAAAGAATTTATAGGATGGTATACTTGAAATAACCTCAATAAATTGATTAAAATTTTAAAAAAGATGAGGCATCACCAAGGTAGATAGCAGCCAAGAGTAAATCCTCAGAGACTCAATTTTTCTTCTACCTCTCATTTGCCAAATATCAACATTAAAAGAATGTTGTGTATAGTGAAGGCTCATAATATATCTTGAGCATACTTGACATCATTTAAAATGTAGGTTCAGCGTAAATGTGGAGTTAAACTTGAAAGAGATGGCTTTGGACTACTGTTAGGACAATGGGAGGATGTTTGGTCCTTGAGTTTGGTCAAATCTGTGATTTTGGCTTCCTGAGTCTATGTGCTGGATACTCTGCTGTATTTCAGGGAACTAAGTCACTTTAAAAAACACAGCTGAAACTAAAATTGGTTTTTGTTGTGCTTCTATTCCTGCTACAAACGTCCCTGAGTCTGCTTGCTGTGAAGTTTCTTAGTGAGGTCCCTTCCTTCTCCCTCTCTGATTTCCTCTATGAACATAAAGAGGAAATTTTAGTAGAGGGGAAAGCAATACAAATGACCAGATTAGCTAAATGCTTAAAATAGCACTGGTTCATCTCTTTGTTGGCTTGCTACACAGTCATCAAGTATTTCTCTACTGCTTGTTCTCTTCCTTGCCATAGTTCATAAACACTGTACTTCAGGGTCTGGGTCTCTATTCCACTACGTTGGGCCCTAACTCCACATCCTTAGTTGGTACTCCATAAAGATTTGTTGGCTGACTGAAAGGAATGAAATACAAAGAACATATTGTTTCAAATGAATGGAACATAATTTTAAAAGTACTTAATCAGAATTTTATCCATCAACTGTAAACACTTCTTCAGGTTTTTAGGCAAATGTTCATAACTCCCATCACTTCCTCTATCTGATTTACTGTGTCTCAGTGGCTCATTATTTCTCTGAGGACAATCATTTATTCCCTATTTTGTTCACTGCACTCCAGAGCCTGGAACATTCAGCACACCATAGATGCTTAGTAAGTGTTTGCCAGATGAATCTATATTACAGCAGCTATTTTGCATAATTGTGTTCAATCTTGAGCGCAAATACCACGAGTTGTATTTTATTCCAGTTTCTGAAACTGATGCCTATACATAGTTCCTATTAGATATTTTGGTTTAGGTTCTAGCAGCTTCTTTTACACTACTGGATGCCTGATCTCATATTTACACTGGCACCTTGTCTTGTTGATGGGTTAGTTTTTTTTTTCTTGTTGTTGTTGTTGTTTTGTTTTTTAAAAATATTTTTAGTTGTAAATGGACACAATCTTAATTTTTTTTATGTGGTGCTGCGAATTAATCCCAGTGCTTCACACATGGTAGGCAAGCACTCTACCACTGAGCCACACCCCCAGCTCATGTTGTTTGTGTTTTGTTTTGTGGTACAGAGGATTGAACCCAAGACATCACACAGACTAGTCAAACACTACACCACTGAGCTATGCCCCCAGATTTCTTTTAAAAATTCTGTTTTGGGATAGGGTTTTGCTAAATTTCCTGAGCTGACCTTGAATTTTTCATCTGCCTGTTTCATCCTCTCAAAGTAGCTGGGATTACAGGCATACACCTCCATGGCTGGCTATTATACAGTATGTAATTTTTAAAAGTAACAATCTAAGATCTAGGATTCACAAACTGGCAGTGGTCCTGGGCCAGGAGCAACAGTGCTGTTTGTTCAGCACAGTGGTCTGAATTGTTTTGACTCTGAGTGAAATCCCTGGGCAAGTCTTTCACCTTAGATAGCTCACCACTCTTCGTTTGCTTCACAATGATGCTTTCTTTCAGTATCACAATTATAATCATTTAATTTTTGTGTTTCTTTGTTTATTGTCAGTCTGCCTGTTGAGACTGTGAATTCCATGAGGTCAGACAGCTTATCTACTATGTTCATTGCCTTACAGCCGAGTCTTAGCCTAGGGCCTGGTACCCAGTGGCACTTGAGTGGACACATGAATGACAACCAGGACCTGAGATGATCCTAGGTGTGGATACAAAGTAATAAAGTTGGTCTTTTTCTAGCCATATTTACATGTGAACTGCCCATAAAGCTGCCAAAGTGACTGCCATTGCTTAGAACACTCATGAAATCCTCTGTGGAAATTGCCTTCTTTTAGTCAGTTTATGAGTCAGCACGTTGTTCAGAATGTTCACATCTACCAAGTATGCTTTCCTATGTGTTTTGTCATAGAAACAATCCATTTTGACATGAGAACTCTTAATCATGGTTAGAGAATAAATTTATGTGTGTCCCATAATAAATAGGTGTAGGGTGGCCTTGAACTTAGTTCTGGTGCCAATTTGGTGCTTTTTCTACTTTTCCAAGAATAGAAAGTGCTTTGTTGAATCTTTATCCAGAGGGGCCTGTTCCTCTTGTGTGTTTTCGAGCAAAGAGGGTGAGATCATTCAGCATCTTCCAAAAACACTAAATTCACTTGTATGTCAATGTGTGTAAGTAGCCATAGTCAGTGCCGGGTTAAAAAACTGAAAACTTAGCTGGGCTTGGTGGCACATGCCTATAATCCCAGTGGCTCACGAGGCTGTGGCAGGAGGATCGTGTGTTCAAAGCCAGGCTCAGCAATTTAGCAAGGTCCTAAGCAATTCATCAAGACCCTGTCTCTAAATAAAATCTAAAAACAAGCTGGGGTTATGGCTCAGTGGTTTAGTGCTCTTGGGTTCAATCCCTGGAACCAAACAAACAAACAAACAAAAACCCAGAGAACTAAGACTTTGGACTATAATAAATGGTCAATCTCTGCATGGTGCTATGCCTCAGTGTGGTCACTGTGTTTCCCTGCAGAGGCTGAAGCTGAGCTTTGGCACCTTTCTTCCTGCCCTTCCTGGCTGGGATTACTGGGAAGTGTGTGCCCAGTGCATTAGTGGAGAGCAGAGGTCACTTGAACAGGGTTTCTCTTCCCAGAATTGATAACTCTGTTTCTGCTGATGCCAGCCTACTCTCCTTTAAACCAGAGGCCCTCAGTCTCCTATTCCAAATACTACCCACAGGCCACTCATCTCTGGCTTGTTCCAGCATTCCAAGGAGGTGCTGTGGACTTCAAGGTATCTTTTGGTTCCCAGTCCCACGGTCAAAAGACCAGAGAAAACACTGGTGCTGGGACCCACCACTGACAAAGTAGCTGCCATCTGAGGTATGATATTGTTCTTTCTTTCTAGTTGAAGACAACTTTGGCTGCTGCTTCTCAGAAAAGAGCAGCTTACTCTGCTTTTACTTTGTGAAAACAGATAAAATTTGCAGATATATTTTCAGATACTGGTCATAAACATGTCACTTTAAGTAGTCCAGCTGATTAGAATTGGTCATTGGTTATGAAACATAAGGGTAGGTGTAGGTTTATATGGACAGGATCCTAAATGCTTTTGCTGATACTGAACCACCTTTGCCATGTGACTTCAGTGTCCTGCTTTCTAGTTGGAACACTCTCTGCCCTTTAGCCTAATTTTCTTGTAACATGACAAATTGTCTCATGACTCATCCTTCTTGCAGACCTGAAATGATGCTTTTTAAAACTTTCAAGTATTTTTAGATTCTCAGGTGTAGTTATTTAATTTTTATGTTGTGGCTTCTGAGTTGATTTCAATTGCCTGTTTGTATTTTGTTTTATATGTGTTTTTAATTGTATGAGAGACAAAAGGAGTTTTAGGAACAGATTCCATCTGTGAATTACAATGGAGAATTTTAGTTAAAGTATGCTAATCCATAAAGGATGACATTTCTGCTCAGAGTTGATCTTAGGGTGGTAGTCTCATTTCTGATTTGAGGTTCTGAAAGCACTTGACCTTTTGATGGGAAATAAGGGAGCAACTGAATCCAAAGTCACAGAGAACCCAGGAACTCTGCTTGGGTCTGAGAAATACTTACCCTTGAAGGGATTTTCATTCTTTTGAACTCTTTTAACCTATTTCCAGAGCTCACTAATCTTGTCATGTATGAAACTACCAGCAGACATCCTTAACATGTGATCTCTGAATTGCTCTACCTCACATCAGTTTATGTGGCTCATTATTGCAAATTCATGCCTCGAGTCCTTTCTCTGGCAGTGAAGAGTGTGGATGTGACTGTGGTGTACACACTGCATGCGTAGACAGTTTGTCTTTTAGATGATGCGTGCTCTTTGTTTTCTATGGAGGTATCCCTTCCTTTTCTGACCTTTCTCTGTACATGTCCTTGCCCTGCTTCCTGCTATGGCTCACGATGGTGCTGGAAAGACTGTCTCTTCTTTCCATCTCCAATGCTGGAAGTGATGAGCAAGATAATTTTTGCCACTCCCTTTTTTTCTTTTCTGCCACCACACGTGTCTTGTACTTTATTATTGTGATAATATACAAAATATAAAGTCTACTATTTTAACATATCTTTAATTTGTATAGTTCAATGGCATTAAGTACATTTATAAGTGGGTATGGTTACATACCAGCAAAATTATGTTTATACACAACTGAGCTATATCCCCAGCCGTGGTTTACTACCAATTCTTAAGGTATGCATATGATCCTTTTTATATTGTCTAGAACCATTCTATTTTGTTACAGAAAACATGTTCTAAATGTCTAATATCTATTTATATAACAAACTAAGTTGACATTAAGGAACTGGACATTCTAACTTGACACTAAAATGCTCAGAGTTTTCAATGTATGATTTAGTCTTCTTTGGAACATAAGATGTATTTTTTTCTTTTTTATTAATTTTTAAATTTATCTTAATTAGTTATACATGACAGTAGAATGCACTTATGCACTCTGATATATCATATGTAGATGGGATATAATTTCTCATTTTTCAGAGTGCACATGTTGCAGAATCACATTATACATAAAGTAATAATGTCTGTTTCATTCTACTATGTTTCTTATCCCCACACTCCCTCTCTTCTCCTCTCCCATCACTTCCCTCTATCTAATCTAAGGTAACGCTAGAGTCTTGCCCTCCTAGTCTATGCTCTGGCTATATATTTGAAACTAGCAGTTAATAAGCATTCTGATATGAAATACATAATTTATAAGCACATTAAAGTTCCTCTTATGCAATTTTCAAAGAAAACAGGCTGTTTTCCTTTAATTTTGCTATAAATTATATATAAAATTTAGTTTTAATCTGAAATGTGGCTAGTTAGGACACAGTTCCTGTCTCCTACTTTATAGTAGTCCCCTTTGATGGGAGAAGGCTCCTGGAACTTCTCAGCAAGGCAGTGTGGGTGATCCTTGTCTAATTCTTGGCCATCATGGTAAAGCTGTTTCTGAGAGGTTGGGAAGCCCTAGCAGCCTGGGCGCCCATCACTGCAGAGCAGAATAAAACTTGGGAGGTCTTTAAGAATTTGATCTTCTGGAAAGTGTTGGGAGTGCTCATTTGAACAGTTTTGTCTGGTCAGGGAAATTATGCAAGACTGAACCTGATTCTCAAATAAATGGCTTGCTTCGATATATTTTTTCCCACCATCATCATTCTTCTTTTCCTGGGGAAGGTTGGCACTGATTTTTAATTTACTGTGCATTCTGTCACTACAGACAAGGCACTCTCCCCACAGACGGTGGCCGTGGACTGAGGATGGATCCTGTTAACCCTGTGCCATGTTTGCCTAAGGCAAATTGATCCCCAAGGCCAGGGGACCAAGACTTGGCATGTGATGTTGTGTCAGGTGTTCAGAGAACCCTAGAAACATCTAGGACAGTGTGTAGCTTTCTCTCTCTTGTTCATGTTGTAGGTTGCTGGCTTGAGTTTTGTTTTGTTTTGTTTTAATTAGTTATACATGACAGAACAATGATCTTGCCATATCATACATTTGAATCAGATGGGTATAATTTCTCATTTTTCTGATTGTACAGGTTGCAGAATCACATTGGTCATACAGTCACCTATATCATACAGCAATAGTAGTGTCTATTTTATTCTGTTGTCCTTCCTATCCCCCCTTCCCCTCCCCTCCCCTCCCCTCCCCTCCCATCTCTTCTTTCTACCCAATCTAATGTGACTCACTTCTTTTTTTTTCCCCTCACATCTTCATACTTGTATTCTGTATAACAAAGGGGGTCTCCTTCCCTCTTCCATGCAATTCCCCTTCTCCCTCTTTTTCCCTCCCACCTCTCTTCCCTTTCTAGAGGTAATCTTCTTCTCATGCTCTCCCTCCCTACCCCATTTTGAGTCACCCCCCCCTTATATCAGAGAAGACATTTGGCATTTGTATTTTTGGGATTGGCTAACTTAACTTAGCATAATCTGCTCTAATGCTGGCTTGAGTTTTAATTAGGTTGCATGAAAATGCAACTTGTTGGGAGTTTTAATTATCTTCCACTTGGGAACCTTGAAGCCTGGTTTGTTTTCATTGTGCTTCTCCCTGAAAGGACTGAGGGACAGTTCAACACCCCACCACCCCACGCTGCCAAATTTTGTGTTGTGCTGGCCTTGGTAACATTTTCTGACATAAAAGTTGGGATATGGGATACTGACTTCTGTTTTCTCCTATTTATTAGTTAAATCAAAGGGTCTCTGAAGCTATAAAAATTAAACTACATTGAACCCTATGTAGTTTAATGAGTTTATTTCATTTGGGAAGAACCAACATTTGTAAACCTGGGACTCTTTGAGAAACCTTGGAGATCTGGCTGCTGAGAAGCAACTTCCTGGGCCGGGAGTTTGGGATGCTGCTACTGCAGCTATGTTCCCTGGGTGCTTGCCTGAGCCAGGGTCCCTGCACAAGGATTGGTTTATTACATCTCTTAACAGACCTGGGAGGTGGGTTCTTGCATACCCTTATCTCAGAGATGAGGACTTTGAGGCCCAAAGCAGTTAGGTCCCATCTCTAGGGTGGTAAATGGCTGGGGCAGGATGTGATACCAGCTAGGCTGGACTTCAGCGTTCATTTTCAGGACTCCTGCTCTGCTGTCAGTATGCCACAGTCAGTGTTTTCCTTATCCCCCCCCCCCCCCGCAGTTAGTGCTTTTTGGGTGGGCTCAGGGACCTTTGAATTTTGGGAGATGACAGGCTGTGTACTTGGTACTTGATGCTCATGGCCTCTGGTGGAGTTGTACCTTAGCCTCAGGTTGCCAGCTCTGTTCTTCAGGTGCCCATGAGCATCAGAAGAAGGTATATACTTGATCAATGAATATATGAAAAATTGTTCAATATCTCTTGTAATTAGAGAAATGCAAATCAAAACTACTCTTGAGATTTCATCTCCAGTCAGAATGGCAGCTATAAAGAATACAAAGAACAATAAATGTTGGCAAAGATGTTGGGGAAAAGGCACACTTATACTGGTGGGACTGGGGGGACTGCAAATTTGTGCAACCAATCTGGAAAGCAGTATGGAGATTCCTTAGAAAACTTGGAATGGAACCACCATTTGACCCAGCTATCCCACTCCTCAGACTATACCCAAAGGCCTTAAAATCAGCATACTGTAGTAACGCAGCCATGTTAATTTTCATAGCAGCTCAATTCACAATAGCTAAACTATGGAACCAACCTAGATGCCCTTCAGTAGATGAATGGATAAAGAAACTGTGCTATATATACATAATGGACCATTACTCAGCATTAAAAGAGAATGAAATCATGGCATTTGCAGGTAAATGGATAGAGTTAGAGAATATCATGCTAAGCAAAATAAGCCAAACCCAAAAAACCAAAGGCCAAATATTCTCTCTGATAAGTGGATGCCAATCCATAATGGAAAGGGGGGAGGCATGGGAAAAATGGAGGAACTTTGGGCAAAGGGGAGGGAGAAGAGGGAGGCACATGGGGGCAGGAAAGATGGTGGAAGGAGATGGACATCATGACCCTAGCTACACGTATGGTGTGACACTACATCATATACAACCATAGGAATATAAAGTTGTGCTGCAGTTTTGTACAGTTGAATCAAAATGCATTCTGCAGTCATATATACCTAATTAAAATAAATAAATAAAATTTTTAAAAAGAACATGGAAAATTTACAAATCAAAATGGAAAAGTTACAAGTAATAAAATGCAGTATTTAAACTGAAAAAAAAATATGTGGGTTTAAGAGATGGGACATTTAGGAGGTAGATGTGGGTTTTACATAGTTCTTCCTAAGCTAATGAATAATTTAAAGCTTCTGATTTCACCAGAATTCTCTTCTTGGTTTCTAGCATTGTTCTTCCTGTGGGTTACTGTGTCCATAGCACCATTATCTTGGAGGTTGTCTGTGGTGAACCTTTGTCTCGTAGTCTTTGATCCACTTGTCAAGTGGCCTTGTAGGGCAATTCTATCAAAGTGACAGAACATGTTGATATCTTCACTAGCTCATACCTGACCTTTCTGAAACTGTGTCTCCCCACTTATCTGTTGTAGGTGCCTGGTAGAATGAGGAGCTGGGGAGGCTCTGGAGAAATAAGGAAATTAAAGGCAATTGTAGACAAAAATGGATACGTTTCCTAAGAACTGATAGCACACTGTTGCACAAACACTCATGTGGCAGTCATGCTAACTAAGAATGTGTTCCTGTACATGGCAGAGAGCATGCTTACCAGCCTGAGTCGATGCTGATATTTGGCATGGGGAAGCTCTGTCCTGTACTGTATTCCTATTGGCTATTGTAAGAATTGTTACAATTTCTTTTTCTTTCCTTTTGTAATGGTCTTGGTTGTGAAAATATGATAAAGGAAATGGTTTAAGTTCCCCAAAACAGGTTTTCAAAGGAGAATCAGGTGAGTACTGGTATGCCACCCTGTCCTATAGCACTCACCAGGTCACTGAATCCTAAGCTGAATGACACTCTCAGCTTGTTCTTGGGGGCATCTTGAGGCCTATGGTATTGCTGTCTGTTCATGTCAATGCAGAGTGATAGAAAACAAGTGCCACCATGCTGAACAGTTGTTGTGCCCTGCAGGATCTAGAGAGAGACTCGCTTGGGCTCAGAGCTGAGGTCTGCAGAAGGGAGATCTGGGATTTGTATGTTATAGGAGAAGCCTCAGCAAATCCTCTGAGTTCTCTTCTCTTCTCACTAGTTGATTTGGTTTTGGTTCTTCCAGGAAGAGTCCGCCGAAGGAGAAGGTCATGGACTTGATGTCCTCTACTTCCATCCTGCCCCTGCTGTTAGGCTGCCTGGGCATCTTTGGCATCTATCAGCTGCTGCAGCGGATGCGCATGAAGGCCTACGTTCAGAATACTGTGGTGGTGATAACAGGCGCCACCTCGGGGCTGGGCAGAGGTGGGTCGTGGGGATGATTGGGGTGGGGAATCAGCCAGTTGAGAGAGGGCTGTTTACACAGGGGCCACGGGAATGCAAGTGCGATGTTACTGTCTTTGGTCCAGTTGGAAAAAGTGGGGCCTTATATACAGTGAGAAACAGCCCCTGCCTCAGTGGGGAAGCAAAAGCAAATGACTGCAGGACCTATTGAAGGGGCAACCTTCCTAAGCTCCAGCTGCTTATTAAAAGAAGATTTTTTTTTTTTAAGTATTGAGGATTGATCTCAGGGGCACTTGGCCACTGAGTCACATGCCCAGCCCTGTTTTGTATTTTATTTGGAGACGGGGTCTCACTGAGTTGCTTGGCACCTCAGTTTTGCTAAGGCTGACTTTGAACTCAGAATCCTCCTGCCTCAGCTTCCCAAGCTGCTGGGATTATAGATGTGTGCCACTGAGCCTGGATGAAAGAAGGATTTTGATGTGAAATTGCCCAATTTTCAGATATGAAGAACTCATTTAACAAGTATTTTTGTCTCTGCGAGGGACAAGTAAAATATGCATTTTCCTAGATTCAGCCAAAACCATGGACCTTGGTACATGGCCTTGGTGCATATTCCCCCTCTCCCTTCCCAAGTGTGGCAGAGTTGGAGACAGGATCAGTGAGACTTCAACTTTTCCTCAATGAGGACTACCGTTCACTGCCATTCCCCTTCAATGAGTATTCTGAGCTTCTGAGGCCTGGAGTCTGGGACATAGGCCTCGTGTCAGTTAAATCCTTGGCCTGGTTCCTTTCCTGGAATCCCACACAGATGTGTTGCAGAGCTCAGTCGTTGATTCTGGCAACTTAGACAAAGAGTATGCTTCATGAAGCTCCCTCCGTCTTCCTTAGCCTTTTTTATGTGCCATGCATATTTAAGCACATGTCCAGGGAGGAAAGCTGAGATGTTCCCAGAACTGTAGTAAGCTTTCCTGCCACTGTGATGGCAAAGCCAGTGCCCACCGAGTATCTTCTAATCCTGAGACTTTGGGCCAAGTGCTGGACAAATAGATGAAAGACAGAGTCTTTGGTTCTGGGGATAGCTCAGGGGTAGAAGGCTTGCCTAGCCTGCACAAAATCCAGGCCTTCATCCCCAGCACTGGGAAAAAAAAAAATTAAAGACAGGGAGGTTCCTCCTTCTTGAGGAGGTCACAGTGTGCTGGAGAAAGGCCAGGGTTTATCTTGGCATACTGCCACTTCAGTAGTGGGCGTTCCCCGTCAGGCCTGCTGCCAGGAGGCACATCTATCTGTACATGCCAGCTTGTGCCACACATTTTCAGGTGCGGGGTGTCACTAAGTTATCACAGCTGAGATGCAAATCACAGTACGACTTGCCTTAAGACTTCCTGCCAAAAAGCACAAAGCCAAAAGTCAGACCCACATCTCTGACTCTAGAACTCTGTCCTAAATCCTTAATTGACTATAATAGGAAGATGTGGGCCAGTAGGGTGGGCGTTCTTGACTGGTCCAGGGGTGGGAGTGACATGGTCATCGGGGAGTTGTGCACAACTAGAGGCTGCAGAACACAAAAGAAGAGACAGGCCTTGTCCGTAGGGCAGGAGGCTTGCGGGGAAGTACAGGAAGTACAGGAAGGCTTTAGGGAATGTGAGTTTCTTTGTGCACCACCTGCCAGGGGTGGTAGGTGAGGTCTCTGGGGGTGAAACCGCATCTGTCATTGAATTGCCAGACCTTCGAAAGGACAGCTGCCTCCAAGCCCTTTGCCATGGTCAGTCCTCTGACCTTACTCAGTCACTATAAATAGGAGTCAGCAGCCTCTTCTCTTGATCTCAGAGAGAAGCAAGTTTTAAAAGTCTTTGAAGAGGATTTGCGAGCTGGCTGGGGTGGAATGGTGAGTTGCAGGTGCCCCCATAGATGGAGGTTCAGAAGGACACTGTCCTCTTTATTCTGCATCTCCTCACATGACACCAAGACTGTGAAGGGAATAGAAAATGTAATTGAGAAAAATAACCTGCAGATATAGTATATGATGTCAGGTCTTTCTGAGTTCTAGTCACTAGTTTATATTCTACCCTATTTAACATCTTGGGGACAGGAGTCCCTGCATCCAGATAAAGTGGGAGCAGATTTTTAATGGGCTGTCTCAGTACAAACACTCACAGTTGATTATACCAACAACCAGCTCTTGTGGCCTAGCTTCTGTGAGGAGGGAGATCTGTACTGCCCTCAGTAGCTCTGCCTGTCCTGACCTTGAAGGTTGGGGGTTATATGATGAATCTTCAGATAGCTTTATGTATTTTTCTAATTTCCTGTCTTGTGCACTTAAGCTACATGATCTTATCCTTAGAGAACAGTAGCACCAGTGACTAAAGGAACAGAATGTTCTGGATGCCTGCTTCAGCTAGCCTAAAGCACATGGCTCTGCACAGCTATCTTGATTTGTTCAAGGCAACTCTGGGGACTCATCTGCCGCCCTAGATAACTGGCACCTTGGAACTGTTAGCCTTGTTCCTTGACTTTCCTGTCTCCCTGCATCAGGTTTTTCAAGGAAGGAAAATGAAATCCTTCCAATGTGTCATTTTCATTTCCATCACTCTCTACACAAACTATAATTTCCTCTTTTTGACTTTTCTAGGAAGCAAAGTAGAATTTAAATGATCCTTTTCCAGAAGGGTACCTCCGTACCTTTGGTTAAGTCTACATCCTTTGGTGGTACCTCAGTGTGTTGATCAGGACACGACAGAATGGAGTGAGGAAGCTAATGGGACCAAGGATCCTGATATTTGGGAAGGACTCAGTAAGCTGGCTGAGCAGTTCTAGCCTCAGGAATGCTGGCGTCTGGTTTTGGGATATCCCGGTCCCCACCTTCAGTCCTGTGAGGACTTTGCTGTTCTGCTGGGAAGGAGCACAAAGGCACGTGGGGCTGCTGCTGTGACCTGACCAGACTACCAGGGACAGGCAGAAGCAATGGCTGTGGCTCTTATGGGCCCTCTGCATTTCTTCAAGCCAGTGAACAAACCAAGCAAGTCTCCAAAAGCTGTGCAGCATCCGTGACCTGGAAGTGCACTCTATAGTCTGCCTGGCAACTCTCAGAGAAGTGAGGTGCAAGAGACAGGCAGCCCGGGCATGGCGAGTGAACAGGGCCAAAGGGGACCTGTGGGGTGCAGAAAGGGCTGGCACCGGGAGACAGGGGGCAGAGCACCTTCTCCTTGACATCTCAGGACACTGGGATTTTTTTCTCCCTTCCTGTTTTGAACCTTCTAGCTTTAAGGAAGCTTGACATACACTGCCCGAATTTTCTGACCTTGTCCCTTCTCAGCCTAGAAAGTTGCAGCCCTCATTCCTCCTCCGCTCCTTGCTGCATGGCTTCCAGAGATGGAATTGCCCTGTAGGGCAGGCCTGTCCCTTTCATGAATCACAGGGAGGCTCTTGGGCCTCTTAAGATTTGGTTGGGAGCCACGTGGGTGACACACTGGCCTCGGTATGATCAGCGAGAAACAAGGTGTCTTGTGGAGATCTGCTCCTGAGCATTTTTGGGGAACTAGACCTCAGGTGAGGACAGGCAATGCCCTGCCTTACACCTACTCACTTCAGTTTTCAGAACATTTTAAAATGGCAGCTTAGAAATATTAAAGTATTAAAAACAAGAAGTATTAGAACAGTACTTCCTAGTGCTTTTTGTTTACCCAGCACTGTAGGAAGTGATTGCCTACTTAAACTCATTCAATCTCACAGTTCTCCCTGAAGTAGGCACTATTTTTATCTGCATCTTAAAGAGAGGAAAGCAAGAAGCAAAGAGGTTATAACTTACCTGACATCATGGAACCAGTAAATGTGGGAAGTGAGAGTTGAACACAGGAAGTCTGGCTCAAATCTGTTCCCTCGACCGCTGGGCTGCCTGCTTTTACAAAGCCATGAGTTTTCAGGGTACTGAACAATTAACGAGAACATGTTTGGTGGGGGGGAAGCAATAAACATACCTTCCTCTCCTCCCTCATATCACCCTTTGCTTCCGTTCCCCCTACCACCATTTTGCTGCCTGAATCCCTCCCCTAGCCTAACAAGACCTTTGAACCTTCTTTTTTCTTGCATCTTTTTTTTTTTTTTGGTGATGCTGGGAATTGAACCCAGGGCCTATGCACGCGAGGCAGGCACACTCTACCCACTGAGCTATATCCCCAGCCTAACCTTCCTCTTTCTGCACTAGCATCATCTATTCATGGCTCCTCCTGTGCTCTGCGCACCTTGCTCCCTCTGCCTTGAGCAGATGCAAGCAGCCCCTCAGGCTCCAGGGTTCCTGGGTGGGCCTCCTCATTCCTTACAGAGTCCTTTGCCCTCATTTTTTACAGAACTGTGCAGGTCTCCTGTACAACTGTGTGACTGCAGATGAGCAGTTCCAAAAACAGGTCAGGTGGTGCTGGAACACAGCCTATTGCAGTGTTGTAGCAGCTGGTCTTGCCTATCCTATCCCATTGGTACAGGTTCTCTGCATGATCATGAGGAACATCACTCAGCCTGGCTGAGCTTCCTCAGCCATGGAAATGGAGATGGCAATCCCAGGGTTATTCGTGGAAAGTTCTGAGCATAGTACTGATCATAAATCTGTCCACCCTTTGCCTTCCTCATTGCTTTGTGGATGTCTGCTGCATCTCTAGATGGGAGCCCTACATTGGACCCTAACAGCTAGCCTCATGCTGGTCCATAGCACCTGCCAATACGTACACGTGAGGAAACAAACATACCCTCCGCACTGGATGAATTTGAATTGAATTGCATGGGGGAGGAATGGCTTTGGATATCCTCAGCTGTCAAGATTCTTTTCTCTTCCCTTAGAATGTGCCAGAGTCTTCCATGCTGCAGGTGCTAAGCTGGTGCTCTGTGGCCGGAATATAGAGGCCCTCGAAGAACTCACCAGAGAGCTCACTGCTTCTCATACCTCCCAGGTGAGCCCAGGGCATGTTTTCCAAGGGGAAGGGCTCTGGTAGCCCCCTTAGGGGACAGCAGGCCACTCTTGGGCTGCTGGACTGAAGAACATTTGTGTGGTCAAGCTGTACAGGGGAAGCAGTAGGACTCCAGGCAAAGGGGGCCACAGCCTTCACATCCCACATTGCCACCACTGACTAGGCTTGTGGATTGAGGAACTTCCTTCTGTGGGAGTGCTTTCCCAGCCTTTTACCTGGCTTGTCTCACTCACCTGGTGGGGATTGATGATGATTTAAGATTTTCTAAATTGTTTTAAAATAACACACACACACACATACAGCCTACATTTTGTTTATCCATCCGTCTGTCAATGAATAGCTTGTTGGTGAACTTGGGTTGTTTGTGCTTTTTTACTATTGTGAACAGTGCTGCTATGGATGTTGGTGTTAGAGTCCCTGCTTTCCATTTTTTTTTTTTTTTGATGTCTACGTAAGAGTGACATCAAATGATATGGGTAGTTTTGTTTACTTTTGAAGGGCTGCCAAACTGGTCTCCAGAATAGCTGCACCATTTTACATTCCTGCCAGTAATGCACAGGGTCTGGTTTTCCACACTTGACATTTTTGGTGATATTGTTGGTGATGGTGGTTTTTAACTATACCCATCCTAGGAAGGGTGGGTTTTATAGTTTAAACTCTTACATTTAGGTCTTTACTCTATTTGAGTTATTTTTATATGTGATATTAGGTAAGGGTCTAATTTCATCCTTTCATGTGCATATCAAATTCTCCTAAAACCCATTTTTTGAAGTCTATTCTTCATTGAATGGTCTAGCACTGTTGTCAAAAATCATTTGGTCATGGTTGGGCATGGTGGTACACACCTGCAATCCCAGCAACTTGGAAGGCTGAGGCAAATGGATTGTAAGTTCAAGGCCAGCCTCAGCAACTTTTTAGCAAGACCCTATTTCAAAATAAAAAATAAAAAGAGTTGAGGATGTAGCTCAGTCGAAAATGCTCCTGGATTCAATCTCCAGTACTGGAAAAAAAAAAATTGATCATATATTTAAAAGTGTATTTCTGAGTTCTTTATTCCATTCCATTGGCTGATATGCTTGTCCCTTGTCAATAATATGCTGTCTTAATTACTGTAGCTTTGTTTCAAAATCAGGAAGTGTGAGTGCTTTAACTATGTTCTTTTTTGGGATTCATTTGCTATTGAGGGACCATTGCAATCCAATGTGAATTCTAGGATTTTTTTTTTTTTCTGCAAAAGATGCCATTGGGGGCTCCGGTTGTGACCCAGGAGTAGGGCACTTGCCTAGCATGTGCAAGGCCCTGGGTTCAATCCTCAGCACTACAAGAAAATAAATAAATAAAATAAAGGTATTGTGTCCAACTACAACTAAAAAATAAATATTAAAAAAAAAAGCCATTGGGATTTTGATAAGAATTGCATTGAACTTATAGATCACTTTGGTAGTATTGTGAAATTAACAATATTGACTTCCAATCTATGAACATAGGATGTCTTTCCTTGTATTTGTGTCATTTTTAATTTTAGTCAGCAAATGTCTTCAGTGTGAAAATCTTACATTTCCTCGGTTAGATTCATTCCTCAGTATTTCCTAACATATTTTGCTTTCCTAACATCCTTTTCACAATTTATTGTTCCTGTATGGAAACAGCTGATTTTGTTGTTGTTGTTGTTGTTTTGATCTTGTACCCTGCAGCTTTGCTGAATTTTTTAGTTAGCTCTTAATAGCTTTCATGGGATTTGCTGCCATTTTCTATATATAGAATCATGTCATCTGCAAACAGAGGTAGTTTTATCTCTTCCTTTCCAATATAGGGGACGTTTTCTTGTCTTGTTGCTCCGGTGAGGACTTCCCAGTGCAGTGTTGCACTTTACATCTGTTGGGATGCCCTTCACATTGTGTTGCTTAGCTACTCATTTCTTTAGCACAGGACTTTATAGCATTCTTCACAGTTACATAATTAATCTGTGCCTCAGAGGGACAGGTTGTTGGCTTCTGCTATGTCCTCATTACATGGTACATGTAAAAATTATTTCATGAAGAAATGAGTAAAAGTGACTTAACCTGAGAAGAACAGGACCCCTCGTGAGCCACTGAACGTATTAAAGTTGGATAGCACAAAGCAGCAAGGATAGCTATGGTTAATAGCTTCTGTGGTTACCTGCTACAGCAGTCCACACATATGTGACCTGTCCTGGGGAGCTTACAACTGGGCTTCTGAAAGTAGGAGAAGCCCAGGTCATATCTCTTGAGGTGCAGGCAACTTTAGTTCAAGATTAGAGTTGTCTAGGTCAGGGGTGACCACTGTAGGCAGGGTTACCTGTAGGCCTCAACTCTTCGGAAAAGGACTGCTGCTGTAGCCCATGTTGTTTCATGTCCATTATGTCACTCCCTGGACTCTGAAAAGCAGGGACACATAGCTATGGGGCCTGTCACTTATCAGGTGTATTTGGTGTCTTGTATTTGGCCAGAAGCAGACGCACAAGCCTTACACAGTGACCTTCGACCTCGCAGACACAGGGGCTACTGTTGCTGCAGCAGCTGAGATCCTGCAGTGCTTTGGCTATGTGGATGTACTCATCAACAATGCTGGGATCAGCTACCGAGGGACCATCACAGACACCACAGTGGATGTTGACAAGAGGGTCATGGAGACAAACTACTTTGGCCCTATTGCTCTAACAAAAGGTAACAGTCTTGGGTTTAAAGAGGAAAGAGTGTGATACGTTGGCATCTTTTTTGTTCTGCTCAGTTCCTCGTGGGCTGCATGCCACCTACCCCCATTTGCTGTTTTACCCTGATGTGGGTGTGGTCACTGTAGTTTGAATGTTTGCTTTTTGCAGGTTTCTATTAGCATTTTCTCTGTGTTAGCCCTTTATCAGGGTCTTCCTCTAGCCACAGCCTCCTTGGCTAGCACTGCCTTGCTGTGGTGTCTGCAGACTCCTTTGGGGTGGGGATATTTTGATATGAAGCCAGACTTCAGTCCAGGGAACAGACTCCCCATAGGACAGGGAACTGTGCTGCCCATTGTGGGTGGTTACTCTGTCTGTGGACTTCCTCCTGCCTCTTTCCTCTGCATGGCTCTCCATCCTGAGGAGCTGTCACCAGATGCCTTTGGAAGTGTCAGGCACAGTGACTGGAAGATGCTGTCTAAATCCCTGCCCTCTCCCCTCAGCACTCCTGCCCTCCATGATCAAGAGGAGGCAAGGCCACATCGTCACCATCAGCAGCATCCAGGGCAAAATCAGTATTCCTTTTCGATCAGCATGTGAGTACCCCCCCCAAAAAACCATTCTTGTTTTCTTCTTATAAAAATAACACGTTTACCGCCCTGAAATCAGACATTGAAGAAGTACCCTACATGGAACGTGAAGGAAGTTCATCAGAATGTGTTCTCTGAAGCCACATACCTGGGGTCAAATCCCAGCACTGCTTCTTACCCGCTGTGTAACCCTGGGCAGGTGTCCCCACCTCTCTGGATTCATCTGTATTTGCACATAGGTACAAGTCCCAGCCCCAGTCTAAAGGAGCTACTGTGAGTACAGTGTCTGGAGAGCTCTGCCCTGGGCGCTGCACACACTGCCTCTCTTACTGTATTGTTTACTAGCATTAGCCCACTGATAAGGTTATTTTATCACTTTGGAGCATTAACCTCTAATTTTTTTCTACATGTAATCAAACAAAATTGGGATCATGCCAGTTGCAGTGGCACATGCCTGTAATCCAGCAACTCTGGAGGCTGAGGCAGGAGGATTGCAAGTTCAAGGCCATCCTGGGCTTAAAATGAAAAGGGCTGGGGATGTAGCTCAGTGGTAGAGCACCCCTGGGGTTCAATCCCCAGGACAAAAAAAGGGGGGAGGGGGAGGGGACCCCATCATGCATGCTCTTTTGGAGCATGCTTGTCCCACCTGGCTGTCTGACTTTCCATACCAGCACATGTGGATTTACCTTATCCTTTTAAGTGGGTTTATAGTAATATGTTGAGTGGATGTTTGAGGAGCTTTTCCCCTTTTCAGTCCTTTGAGTGATTTGCCACAGAGAACATCCTTGAATGTTCATATCTCTGGGCCCTTAGAGGAGGGTTTCAATACAGTGAATTCCAAGAAGCATAAATATTAGATAGGACCAAATAATTAAAACTGCCAAGTGACTTCCAGTTCACAGGCTTCCCTCCACGTAGGAGAGGGTCTATACCACAGTCTAAGGTGTCATTTCTTCTGTCGCTCTGCCCTCACATTGTTCCAGCAAACACATAGAATGTAGTTGCTGGTGTTTGGGGTTTTTAAAAGACTTTAAAGGCCACTTCACAAACTGTCTCAGTAGCTCCTTTCTTTGCTTCATCTTCTGAAAGAAAAATATATGACTTGGGACAGCCTCACCCGTTCTTAGTCACTTCCCAAAGCCAGCCAGGGCCCAGCACAGGGAGGCCAGTGAAGGAGGCCTGGGCTGTGTCGGCAATTTGAAAACACAGTAATACTCTGCTTGATGATAAGATGGAGCAACCATTTGCACTAAAGATGGAACAGAATCGTGTTCTTCCCCCCGAGGTCTTAATTCCAGCTACATCTTTTGGTTTTAGTTGTATGTGCTTGGATCAGTCACTTAACTTTTCTGACCCTCAGTTTCTTACCTATCAGTGTGACTTATAGTCATCATACATTTCCCAGAGCTGGTACCAAGATGAAATGAGGCAACTAGAGATGTCCTATGTAAACTGGAACAATATTTGTTTCTATAGTTGTTATTTCTCTTTTTGCTAATATTCCATGTCAACCCTTAGAGCATACACAGGCAGTCACTTAAGGCTGCCAAAATGATCCCCCACCCCCAAACCACCATGTATAATCACAGATAATCATGCAAGTAAGATAGAATGTCAATAGATAAATCAGGGTAAAAGATATACAGAGTTCTTTGTACTAAATTATTTCCACATTTTACTTTGATTACACCCCACTGATTTCTATTCTCTAATTGGCTTGCTGACTATAATAGGTGTGCAAGAAGGGTTTGGATGCAGTACGGTGACCAGACTGAATCTGGCCGTGCCTCCTGGGCAAGTGTGTCAGCTCAGCCTCCTCTCCCTTCTGCTGCTACCAGGAGAACCACATCAGGAGAAGCCATGAACTGTAACACTGCAGTGCAGAGGAGGGACGAAGTGATGGTGACAGTGTGACAGGAATGGGCTGCACAACAGGCTGAGAACCCATAGCCTATGAGCTTGAGACCCAGTCACTGGTGTGGCTTCTGTCGTGGAGACCCCAAGGATGACCCACTCTTCCTGCCCTTGGGACTTGGCTGCCCCCTGGAATTATTCACTCCCCTAATATCTACTCATCTAGCTCTGGAATCACTGCCCAAATATAGTCTAGCTGAGTCCTGTGACACTTCCTTGCTTTTCTCCTTCCTGTTTACTTGGCTGAGAGAAGCCCTTTTTTTATTAAGACTAAAAATGTTTAGGACCCAACTACAGGAAATTGATTTTCTGTGTTTCCCAAGAATATCACTGTAGGGTTACCCCCTCAGAGCACCTTCCATTAGATTGGGGAGCTGCTGCTGGGGAGAACAGGTGGCTCTGTCTCTTGCAGATGGTGCACTTTCTAGCTTCCAGCTGAAAGTTCCCGCCTAGTTTGCAAAGGGAAGTACATCAGAAGCAAGCTTGGACATCATACATGTGTGTGCAGGCAGGGATGCTCGGGGTAGCGTGCTTAGCAGTGATAAAAACTGGAAGAGACCCATAAAGGCCCACTGATGGGGCCAGATCTGTCACCTGGTGATCCCTTGGGGAGGATCAGGCAGTCAGAGCCATGTGATGGGTGGGTCTGCAGGGCCATCACAGAAAGTTACTTGCAGGAATAAAAGGAAGAGTATGAGCTCATTTCTGTAAAAGAAATGTAAGATCCTATCTTATATCTGTACCTGTACATAACAGATCCAAAAATAAATCCTAAGAAACGGCATTGGTCACCTCTGGGAACAAATTAGAAAGCAGGACTTTTGCTTTTTTACTTTATGAGCATTAAGCTTTTGTTTAACTTGGAAAAATTTCAGACTTAAAGAAGAATTGTAAGAACAGCAGAAACATGTACCCTTCACCAAGATTCCCCAGTTAACATTTTCCCTTATTCTCTTATAAGTGAATTTACAATTATTTTTTCTCAGCCACGTGAGAATCGGGTGACAGATTCCCCTTTATACCTAACACTTAAGATTTCCTAACAACAAGGACATAGAGCACTTCTCAAATCAGGAAATGAATATTGCTATAAGGCTTAAATCTTACATTATAAAACCATTTTTTAAACAGAGAGTAAATGGGAGTGAGTAGGTGGGCCTTGGGCCCTACCCACCTTGGCACACTCACTGCCTCTCTGCCCATGTTTGCAGATGCAGCCTCCAAGCACGCAACCCAGGCCTTCTTTGATTGTCTGCGTGCTGAGATGGAACAGGATGGGATCCAGGTGACTGTCATCAGTCCCGGCTACATCTATACCAACCTCTCTGTAAATGCCATTACCGCGGATGGGTCCAGATATGGAGGTAAGGCCTGGTTGCTCTTGTATGAAAAGCTATCGATCAGCCCTAGTGAAATGTGTAGCTCTTACCTACCCCAGTGATTGTTGTCATTTTTCATTTAGAATATGATTTTTAAAGCTGAAAAACTTGGCATGTTGGCTGTAGGTACTGATTGTTATTTAATCTTCACTTACCACCAAGAACTGACCTTAGCCTGAGCATCACCACTAGAGCTTTCAGAACAGGAGGCCTAGAGATAGAGGACTTGGTGGAATAGAAAGGAAGTCCCTAACCTGAATTGCCCCTAAACAGCCAGCTAACGTATTTCTAGATCCCAAGGCCCAAATAGTATTTTCTTTTTTTTTAGTGCAGGGATGGGTACCCAGGATTGAACCCAGGGCGCTCGACCACTGAGCCACATTCCTAGCCCTATTTGGTATTTTATTTAGCAACAGGGTCTTAGTTGCTTAGCTCCTTGATGTTGCTGAGGCTGGCTTTGAACTCGCAATCCTCCTGCCTCAGCCTCCCGAACTGAGCTGCTGGGATTACAGGCGAGTACCACTGCACCAGGCCCAAGAAGTATTTTCACTATCAAGACTAAGGGAATTAACTTTGGGGCAAGTGTGGGCGGCTTGACCTGAATGGTCCCTCCTCAGTATATTGGAGAAATGACTGGCTTCAGGAGCAGTCTTCAGGGTTAGGCTGGGTACGGTGCAGTAATCTCCATCTTGCTTCAGTCAGAGGCAGCACCGAGGCTGACCTGCAGTCACCATTTGTGGGCTGGGCAGCCCTCCACCAGCACGCAAGCCAGGCAGACAACAGTCAGCTACTGCTTCTCAAGTTAGGCAGCCCATGAGTTCTAGAGCTGCTGAAGCCTGCCTGCCTGCCTGCCTGAACTCAGAACAGAACTGCCCATCTCTACAGTATGTTCCACTGGGTCCTGCCTCCCTGGCTGTGGTCTCTTGCAGGTCTGTGCTGCAGCATCTGCCAAGGACATGCTGGGCTTGCACCCACCCCAGCCAAGTTTGAACCGAGACTACCCTGTCCTGGGTGGCAGCTGCTCTCTTCCTAAAGCAAATCTCTCTGTGGCACTTTACAATTAAGCAGTAATTAAAAACTTCCCATTCTTTCATTAACCACAGTGAGAACAGATACTGGTGAGGAAGCTCGGGCAAACTGGAGAGCTTCGGGAAGGTATCAAACTGGGTGTGCTAGTGGCCTGTGCCTGCTGACTGAGCCGGCTCTGCTGGCAAAATGTCAGATCACTAGTAAAGAAGGGTTAGTAACCTTTACACCTCCCAAACTACCCACAGCTGTCTTCTCCAACAGCTTAAAGTGAATGACAGGTTTCTTCCTGTCCCTCATCCAGCTAACACGAAATGGGGAGTTGGGACACCTGTTCTACTCTCTACTCAGCTGGTGGCACATGTATGGGTCAGAAGGCCTCCCCCTTCAAGAGATGGCACCACAGTCTCGGCTCATTTGTTGTTCCAAGGGCAAAATGTCCAAGATCAGGAAGCTGCTGCTCAGGTGTGAGGGGCTTGCTCTATGAGACCCCACCTTGGCCGGCCTTCTGCTTTTGTCATCAGACCACCAGGCAGATGGACTCACATTGGTTCCAATCACTGGCTGAGGTCCCCAGTCTGTCTTGTCCCCATATTCCACCCATATCTCCCTTACCCTCACTTACTTACTTAGACACACAGAATGGTTCCTGTTTCCTCTGGATAGAACACCTTCAGGGACAGGGGCATGCCACCTGCTTCCTGACAGATCCTGGGAACAGCTTCACAGTGGGGAGTGCAACAAGCTGACCTAATGGCTCCCGTCAGCTCCAGTCCTCAAGAGAAGGTCCTCTGCTTTCTAGTTCATGTGTTGCTTTTCTTCTTTTAGCTCTTGACAAGAACACAGCCCAGGGCCGAAGCCCTGCAGAGGTGGCCCAAGATGTTCTTGCTGCTGTGGGGAAGAGGAAGAAAGATGTG
This sequence comes from Ictidomys tridecemlineatus, assembly GCF_052094955.1. Lineage (NCBI taxonomy): Eukaryota > Metazoa > Chordata > Mammalia > Rodentia > Sciuridae > Ictidomys > Ictidomys tridecemlineatus. The sequence goes on from NC_135479.1 coordinate 63,982,743, forward strand.
ATCGTGGCTGACTGGCTGCCTTCCTTGGCCATTTATCTTCGAACTCTGGCTCCTGGGCTCTTCTTCAGCATCATGGCCTTCAGGGCCAGAAAGGAAAGAAAATCTAAGAATTCCTAATCCTGTCCAGAGCTAGCAGCTCCAACCAGTTTGAGCTAGGATGAGAAGCCACACTTCCCCAGGCTTGCCTGCTCTTCAAGGGACAGCTGTGCTTGAGACTTTAATGGCAATTTGCCCTCCAGGTGGAAAAGACTGAAGAAACTTTTCTTCTGCAGGTCCATGATGCAGCCCCAGGCCATGAGCTTCTTCCTAGAGGTGAGGGATAAGCACTTAAGGAATAAATATGGAGATGGGTTTCCACTCTAAAAACATGAAATAAATGATAGGGATAGTAAGAGTCATGAACCTCAGTGACTAGAAGAACTGAAGCCTGTCCTTTGAATTCCAGCCTTGATGACTCCTAGAAAACTGTCTTGGAGTCAGATGTTATAACATCACCTGACCCAGTTGTTCGAGTTTGACATATCCAAGACCACTTGACCCATTTGCTTTGGAGGGGACAACTATCAGCACTTGGGAGAGAAGGTTGTATTTTTAGGAAATCATTATTCATATCCCTTTCCAGGATCCTGTGATAGCCCATTTGATATAGAAAATGGTGGGCTACTGTGTGATGGGTTCTATGGCACATCCCAAGTGGCTTTAGCACCAAAAGGAATTCCCTATGTTCCTTCTCACTCTAACCACAGCCTTAGAGGATGCCAGGCATCATTCAAGCAGATGAATTTCCTAAAGAGGCAGCAACCAGAAGGGAGACCTCTACATGGCCCTAGACATCCTCTAGGAAAAGAAACCTTTGGAGACTGGCCTGGTGAGCAGAGCTGAAGCAGCAGCTAGTTTCCAGGTGGAAGGAGTTCATTTGCTGATTATAGTCAGAGAGAAGGCCTGGGTCCACCTTTGATTTATTAAAAGTACATAGTTGAAGTTCTTGAGTGAGTCACTTCATTTAGGGAGAAGTTTTCCTATTAATGAGAATGAAGTTGAAATAGTAGGTCCACTGTAGACTTCCCCAAATTGGGATAAAAATCTCCTAGCATATGATGTTGATGTCTGCACTGACCTAACTCTGGCTCTGTTCACCTTTTGTTGTAAACAGCTGCCTCTGACAGGAGCCTGGGGTTAGGGCTCTGGAGTAGATGAACAAGTGGATGATTAGCTGGGGCCCTGGCTCACAGCACATCCTGGACATTCCAGAGCCTTGGGTAGAATGTGAATATGCACAAGATGGGTGGTTCTTATCTTGCACGGGAATCACCACCCCATTCCTGACATCAGAGAGAGGGTTTCTTAGTGTCTGGGGATGCTGGGGCTGAGACAGCAGCAACTGTTCCAGAACTAGCCCAGTCTTAAGTGAAGTGAAACTGCCAAGCATGTAGCAGGTTCGGGGATAGGGGCTCCCTCTCTAAATGGAGCAAGAGAACACTTCTTCTTAGACATTTATTGACTGGCACTTCTAGAATGGCTGATGTCCAGGTGCTGTTCCTTTCTTGTCTATTAAATAAAACCATCAGCATTGGATATACTGCCCTCAAAATGAGAGTTCAGCAGTGGTGTCCTCCATCTTTAGAAGATAGGGAACTGCAAAGCCATTGGTGAGGGTGTTGCTCTGGGAACCACCGTGGTAGGTAGTTATGAGCCACCAAGCCTTATCAGCTTGCAGCTGTAGTGCAGGGAGCTTGGAGCACCTCAAGTTCACTTCTGGTGGACATGTGGTGGTTTCTTTGCCTAACATTATTTAAAACTCACTTTCTAAGATTTACTTTAGAAACGCTCTACATATTTTGACATATAAAGTATAATGTAAAATATAATTATTAACTGGGCTCTTCTTCAGCATCATGGCCTCCAGGGCCAGAAAGAAGAGAAAATCTAAGAATTCCTAATCCTGGCCAGAGCTAGCATAGATACAGCTACTTGCCAGAGGCCAAACACGGGACACCCTGCTCTTGAGGTTGGCAAATTCCAGGGAAGCTTTAAAGTTAGAGGGATGCTCTTGGCCTCAGAGACCACAGCCCAAAGGGCCGGTCATCAGTGTGCTTCAAGTTCCCTGTTGCTCCTACAGTGTTATTTCAGGTACCTCTGGAGCTAAGCAAGCCTTTCTGGATAGAGTGCTGGTTTGGACAAATGGGAGACCTCCCAAGGCCGCCTGTCCTCATGTGGAGGGCAGCTGGTACATCCTCCTGGGGCCAAGCCTCCACCTGCCCAGCCTGCCTGGCGAACTTATTCCAAGAGGGCAGCTCACCACAGCCTGACTTTGGCTTGTGGACTCTGAATAACCTTCACTTTAATCTTGGATTTTTCAAACCAGTGTTTGAATGTAAGCACTTGCCACCAGGGGTAGCAGTGTTGCTGCAGTTCCAGTTTAGCTTTTCTGTCATTGGGGGTTTTTCTGGTTTTTTGTTGTTGTTTTGTTTTGATTTTGGCTCACTTTCAATCTTGAATTCTGTAGGGAGGTCTGAAAACCACGACATTTAATTGGTTCTGCCTTCAGATATCTGATAAAGTTCAAAGACACTTTCCACTTTCCTTTCTAAACCTTTTGGTGTTCCACTGGTGCTTGGGCAAGAGCAGGCCATCTTGTGCTTCCTGCCCAAAACCGAGACTGCAAACTAAAACTAGCTTTTCCTTCCCAGCCAGCACAGCTCTACACAGTGTAGAGGGGGAAATGGTGAGGACATGGCCCCTTGGGCATACAGCCTGGCTCACAGCAAGTCTCCCAGCCTCCTGGGACAGGTGGGCGTCCCAGTGCTAGACCAGATGTGAAACTTGGAGGAGCCGAGAGGCTGTGGAGGATACACAGGTGGAAAGAGCCAGCCAGGGTCTGCCCTTCACATTGCCTGGTTAGTTGTCTCTGCTTCTCTGAAACTGGATGGGGTGGGTAGTTAAGATTAAAGTGGTTTGCTAGATTAGTTACACGACCCATTCCCTTAAATGACCCATGTGGGACTTGGGCAGATTTTCCACAGCAGGACCTCTGGGTCATGTGGCCTTTGCTTCCTCTCAATTCTCAGTTACTGAAAGCTGTGTGACACAGGTGAGCATGAGCCACTTGTCGAGGACCCTGCTGTGTGTGACAGCCTCTCTGGGCAGGAGGGAGGTATATGTTGGCTGCTCCCAAGGCCTTGCCTGGGTCACACCAATCCCTGCCTGCTGTCTGCAGAGGTACTGCAGCTTCACTTGTATGACCAGGGACCACATAACTACGATGGCATTTCACAACCTGGGTTGGTACACCCAACAAGAGACACTTTGTTGTTAAGTGTGGCCTGGGAAGTGGCAAAGGAGCGTCCGTTTGTACCTGGTTTCTATTTTGGTTGAGGGCATCTCCTTGGCTGACCTGAGGTCCCACAGCCTGTCCAGTTCTAGCCACCTCCCCCATGAAATCTGATGTGCAGAAAGAGCACAGCTAGGCCAGTCATGGGGCTCCCTTTCCAACTCTGAACCTGTCTGTCACAAAAACACAGACCATGCTGTCCTGCCCAGCAGGCTTGGAAGCCAGTGCTCAGAGCCTGAGTTGTGGGCAGTGCATTTCAGCTTGTCCTGCACAATTGGGATGAGGCCTGTTTGTCCAGGATCTCTTGTAGTCTATGTAGTTACCACTTTATTGTTCCCACTGGCCAAAGGCCAGCATGTAAACAATACTGTACACCTGACATTTTATCACTCAACAATTCAAGGACACTGTCAGAGTTTAAAATGTTTTGTGGGCCATGGTACTCTTAGATTTGGATCTCCCCTACCAAAACGGCGTAACCGCCCCAGAGCCTTGCTGTGTACCGTGGGTGAAGCGCCCTCATGGCTCTGTGGCACAGCTGGGTGAAAGGTCAGCCTGTCTGTCTCTGAAGACTGTTCTTTCTTAAGTGCTGTGTGGCTGTGAGGGGAGAACTGGGCCACTGAGGCCTCGGCCTTTGTAAAGGGGTCTATTGTCCATTTATCCAAAACCTCAGCAGGAGTGTGGCAGACAGTGCATAAGATGACTTTTGGCTGAGGAAGGAGCCCAGCAAGGGGCTGGGCTGCTGTGGATTAGCCCCCAAGGCTATCCAGGGTGCTCTCCTGATGGTTTCCAGGGCTCTTCCCTTGGCCTAGGATATGGGTTGCATTCGGTCCACATCAGGAACAGCTGTGGGTGCTTTAAAAAACCAAAGATGTTAGCACCTGTGTCCTCCTAAATCAGAATTTCTGGACAGAGGCTCCTGGGCCCCAGAATTTCCCAAAAGGGAACCCAAAGAGAGACTCCCGGTATCTCTAGGCACCATCACTTTACCATGTCCCTGAACACCAGCATGTCAGCAGTGCTGACCCCAACCACAGCAAGGCCAAGGTGAGCCAGGCTATCTGGGCAGGGGCTGCTGGCCCCAGGACCTCAGATCCAGACCTGTTCTTGCTAAGTGGTGACACTAGGCTGCAATGAGGAGCAGAAGGTGTCCGTAGTGCCTGCATAACTCAGGTGCAGTGGGAGCTGCAAGCACCATTATGGACAGAGAGAACAGCAGAAGTTGAAATTCTCATAATTTTAATAATGGTCAATAGCTTCTGGTTGGCTCTGAATGGTACAGTTAAACAATATACTTCAAGACCCCCCCAAAGCGCGTTCACACCCCCTCAGTAGCGTTGGCTTCCATCCACATTCCACTGCCCAATCAGACTTCCACAGCCTCAGAACCCCTCCTGGGTTATGGAAATCCACATCTTAGTGTAATGAGCTGAAAAACCCCTTGGTATACCCATGATCTGTGTTCTTTTTTAAAAATAACAAGTATTAAACCAAACACCTTCCCAGGCTGCCTTGCAGAGCAAGAAGTGTTACTGTGGCAATCTGAATCCTCTCCTCTTGCGGGCTTTGTGGCTCTGCTCCTCTCCCTGCTCTACTGAAGTCATACAGCGTAGAGTTCGTAAATCTTCTTTACACAGTACACCAGGGCGGCCAGTGCTATCGTGTTGTGCAGTCTCTTTCTGTGCAGGTCGTCCTTTCGGACCAGCACCACCGGGGTGGAGGAGGTGAGTGTGTGCAGAGGCAGGCGGGACAGTTTATAGGCATCGTACTCCACTTGGTACTTGCAGCAAGGGTCAAACTGCCAGGAGATCCCGTAGAGGGTGCAGCAGGCCAGGCTCAGCGCACCAGCAGGCAGGGAGATGTAGTGGGAATAATCTAAGGGCAGTGCCAATGGGGTGAAGAGGCAGGCAGTACCCGCCAGCACGGTCGTCTTGTGCAGGCAATTGCCCACGGTGATCCAGCGCGCAGTCTCATCGCCGATGCGGGTGGGCTCGATCACAATGTACTTGTACTGGGCTTCCAGGGCCTGCTCCAGCTCATATTCAAACTGGTCTTGGGCGTTCTCCCCATTGTAGATCTCGTGCACAATGTAGCAGTCCGTGGCCGACAAGCTCACCCTTTGATGGGGGAGAAAGACAAGGCGGTTAGGCTGAAGCACTGGACTGGGTTTCACTAAGGTGCTGGAAGCATCACTTATGTGTTTATCTGCTCTAGAACCCAACAGACAAGATAATCAGTAAACATTTTTCTTTCTGAGAGAATGAAAGGACAAAATGAAAGATGCAGAAAAAGGAGTAACAGGTGCATCTGACAAGGCACCACACTGTATGCCAGCTTGCTGGGGAGCGTAGTGTGGCACCCTAGCAGACTGCCAAGTTGGCACACAGCCCAAAGGGAAAAAAGTGATTACAGCACAGAATGCCACAGACCCAAACACAGCAGATGCACAAGGTCAACAGCTCGGAAGCTGCTCTTGGATTGTCAGACAACTGCAGGAGGGTTTTTCTATGGAAACCAACATACCCCCCAGGACATGATACTGAACAACCCTGCCCTTTGCTCAGTTCAAAAGTGGCCATCCTTCGTTTGCACAACTGAAAACAAAAAGGGACAGCTTCACCTCAGGGGCCCCCTGGGAGGACAGGCACAGCAGGCCCAGGGATAGCAGCTACTCCGGGGAAATGCAGCCCTCTCTGAGCTGAGAAAAGAGTAGCAACTCATAGGCAGAAGCATCTATGGGGTTTCTCAATCAGGCAGCCTAGATGATGGCCCAATCTGGACCCTGCAGGCCTGGGACTCACCACTGAGGGCTGCTCTCATGCCCCAAAAGACATTGTTCACAGGGATCTGCCTCAAACCTTTGCTTCCCCCTGGCACTGCGGAGGGATGACATGACCCTGACCAGGTAAAGAGGAATCTAGACCTGTAAGGAAGGGCTCAGCTCTGTGTCAAAGCCACATGGCAGCTGGGCCTCAGTCCTAGCAGCAAGCATGGGCTGAAGTGGCTTGTTAGGCAATATGAAGTCTTTGATGCACATTTCCTATCCAAAGCAGGATCTTCTCACACCCAGGACAGGCAAACCTAAGTACAGGGCTGCACAGCCCTTTCCATGTCTCCTGGGGCTTATTTAACCGGTCCACATCTAAGCCTACACGGTGCTGTCCAGCATGGACTGCTTCTCCTAGCTCTACGCCCTCTGCTCGCTTCACAAGATGCCTTCTTCAGCTGGATGTGGTGCACACACCTGTAATCCCAGCGACGCTGAAGCAGGAAGATTGTGGCCAGTAAACAACTCAGTGAGACCCTCTCTCAAAAGAAAAAGGAAAGGGGCTGGAATGTAGCTCAGTAGTAAAGCACCCCTGGGTTCGATCTCCAGTACAAAAAAGAAGTCTTCATCCAAGCCTCGCAGAGACATTCAAACAGCTCTGTGTCACATATGCCTCAATGAAAAGAGCCCCTAGTCCCTAAACCTGGTCGTCACCGCTTCCCCACCCAAACCTATGCCCCTCCAACCAGGGTCTCTAGCCAGGAACTGGGCTCCTTCAGTGGCCAACAAGAAGCACAGCGTAAAGCCTTCACAGAAGGCCCAGCCTACAAGGCTGGTCTCTGCAGCCACACTGCCCACACAGCGGTGGCTGATGTCTAGCCTACGCAGCTGGTCCCAGCAGCCACACCAGCATACACAGTGGTGGCTGAGCTGAGTACCCCAGGGCGGCCACAGACACTGTGGAGACCAGAGAAGAACCCTCTCAGCCCACCACAGGAGGATCCCAACCCTCCCTCACAGAAACAGCATGCCAGGGCACAGTGTAAACTGGCCTGCTGGGGGCAAACACCAAGAGGCAGGTGACCAGAGAGCCTGACAGACTAGACTCCTTCCAGTTGTCATTCTTGGACAGGATCTGGCACTTTTCTTCATTTTATCTGGGGGGATAGGGCAACACACATGCTAAGCTCCAGCCAAGATTCAGCACTTCAAAAATTCACTTTTAGGGCTGGGGTTGTGGCTCAGTGGTAGAGCACTCCCTTAGCAAGCGAGCTTTCAATCCTCAATCTGGGTTCAATCCTCAGTACCACATAAAAATAAATAAATAAAGGTATTGTGTCCAACTACAACTAAAAAATAAATATTTTTTAAAAATTCACTTTTAGTAAACAAACAAGGAAACCTCAGAGGCAGGGTTTCACTCTGGATAACAACTGATGAATGTTCTTATGTGGTCACATAAACAATGAAAGTCAGCTGGGCACAGTGGTGCACATCTGTAATCCCAGTGGCTAGGGAGGCTGAGTCAGGAGAATTGAGAGTTCAAAGCCAGCCTCAGCAATGGCAAGGTTCTTGGCAACTCAGGGAGACCTGTCTCTAAATAAAATACAAAATGGGGCTGGCGGGGCTGGGGTAGTGGTTCAGTAGTGGAGTGCTCACCTAGCAAGTGTGAAGCACTGGGCTCGACCCTCAGCATTGTGTCCATCTACAACTAAAGAAAAAAGTATATTAAAAAAAAAAAAAAGAAAGAAAGAAAGAAAGGGATGGGGATGTGGCTCAGTGGTCAAGTGCCCCTGAGTTCAATCCCCAGCACCAAAAAAAAAAGATCATAGGTAAAGGGCTGACTGTGCACCCATATGCCAAGGGAGGGGATCCCACTCAAGATGGGAGCCCCTTTAACAAAAGGCTCTGGCTTGGACCCAGAAAAAAGAACTCTTTATCCTGGAAAGGTATCTGTAATTAAACTGAGCTAAGGCAACGCCTGCTAATTAAATCACAGGCCCTGATTAAACTGTGCACTGGAGAGAAATGACTCCCTGGGGTCAGACACGAAACCTCAACATGGGATGTGGCCAAAGCAGCCTGTGACACGGTATGCCAGGCACTGGGCTGCCAAAGACGCATAGGAAGCCAATGAAATGGGAAAGCAGGGTTTCCCTTTAAGTTTCTTTGTAAAGTTTCTCCTTCTGGAGAAAATTCAGGTGACAGCAGCTGTTTCTCTCAAGCAGAATTCAGCATCTTAAAAGCCACCTTAAGCAGACAAATAAGGCGGCCCGAATCAGGGTTTCACTCTGGCTGGGCGAGAAGAGGGGCTGTGTAGTCTCTGATGGTCACACAGAAATCAAAGTCAGTGCTAAGGGGTGACTGTGCTCCCTGGTGTGTGGGAGTGACAGGGTCTCTACTCCCAGGTAGAAGCATTTCTGGTTAAGAGATTTCCTTTAGGGTCATGTATATTAGCCAAGAGAGGCCGAGGGCCCCGAGAACAAGAGGCCTAAGGGATTAAACCATGCATCCATCTGCGAAACCAAAAAGGAGTTGCTTTCAAGCTAATTTGTTTTTTAGAGAATTTTTAATATTTATTTTTTAGTTCTCGGCGGACACAACATCTTTGTTGGTATGTGGTGCTGAGGATCGAACCCGGGCCGCACGCATGCCAGGCAAGCGTGCTACCGCTTGAGCCACATCCCCAACCCTCAAGCTAATTTGTGTCCTGCAGACTCTGAAAGTGAGGGGACAAGACACCTCACCATGGGGTGTCAGAGGTGAGCGCTCATCCCCATGGAACAAAGTTGGCATCAAGCTGCTATTAGAGTCTTCCCACCCAGACCCTGCTCCACCGTGCCGTCCTGCCCTTGTCTGCTGGCAGGCCTGCAGCCACCCTGAATGTATTTTTCACACGGTGGTTTTTCTAAGCGAGGAGTAGCCAGTCAAACCAGCACCTGCAGTGCTCCATCTTACAAACACATCAGTGGGCAGATGTCATCTCCCCAGCTCGTCTCCAAGCCCAGACGGCACCCATATGCACCCAGGCCCACCCTGCCCCAACCCTCTGCATGGCAGGATCCCTCAGGTTTTTTGGGCAGGCATAGTAGACACCTCCCACCACTTGTCAAGACAGATTAGTGGGCGTATGAGTCCCAACATGTCTAGGAGTGATTCCAAAGACCTAAACTCCTGCCTTGCTGCTGTTGTCCTGCATCCCAGCCCCACAGCATGGGAACAGCAGCAAGCAGACACTGGGTCAGTAAAGTGCTCCCAAGGCAGTGGCCTTCTGTTCTGACTGGGTCTAGGCATCTGCTGCCCTTACTGTAGGTGGCCTCATGAATGCCACAGCCTGTAGCGGGCCAGTGTAGACATGGTGCGTCCACCTGATACTCACTTCTGAGAGCTGGTTTGATAGATGGCTTGATCCACTGCCTGCCAAGATCATTTTGGCTTCCTGGAGCCCCGTGTCTTACTTTGAGCAGCTCAGTCTGCTCCTATCCCACGGGCAAGACTTTATACATAGTATGAAAATAAGTACACAGCCAGCTGAAGGCGCCAGGTGCTTCAAACAAGAGCAGGCTCTAAAGAAAGCCCAGGCAGTGTCCTGTTTTACTGCCCCCAAAACCAACCACTAATTCTGCTGTAAAAGTCAGTTAAGGAAAGGGATTCTCATTTTCTGTCAGGTGGGATAAAATCTGAAGTTTAGAGAAGTAAATTTCCAGGATACCATATGATTTACAAGGAAGGAGATGGCAAGATTCAGACCACAACCAATCCAGACACACAGGAAGCAGGAGCAGCTCTGTCAGAGTCCGCCAGGCCAGGCCAGGCCAGGCCAAGTACCCCATTTCCCAGGTGCTGGTGGAGGCAGGGTGCTGTCTGCCACTGTACAAGTACATTTTAAAGGGCTCAGGTCTGCACTGGTGATATGGACTCTGGACTGTTCTACTTCAGAAACCAGTTGCTAAGTTCTCTAAGAGCCAAGTCCAGTCACTGCTCAACCATGCCAGCACTCACCCCAAAAGCTTAATTTTGCTTCTGGGTCAAATGTAACCTAGCTAAGAACCCAGTTGGAAGGCTGCCTTGAACCATTCAGAACATTATCAACTGATCTCCAGCTTACAAGGCCATGGGCCTTCGAACCTGAGTGGCCTGACCCCTGGTATGTGGAAGCAGACTTTTAAGCAATACAGTCTCTCTTATAAGTATCCCTTACCAATATGAATATCCCTCTCCAAATGCTTAAGAATAAAAGTGTTCAGCATTTGGGGATTAATGAGATGTCTTGGGGGTGGGACCAAGTCTAAACATAAAATCCTTTTTTGTTTCACCTACACCTTGTAGCCTGAAGGTAAATTTACACAATATTTTTAGCGCACCTGCATTTTGACAATTACCTATCACACGAGGTTTTGTGTGGAATAATCCACTTGTGGCATAATATGGGCACTGAAAATGTATCAGATTTTGGAGTATTTTGGTATGCTCAACCTGTAGCTAGTTGGGATCTTTTGAACTCCAGGCTTCCTAAGAGGCCATATTTTTACTTTTCTCTGCATGTATGAAATGACCGCTGACAGTCTACATTAAAAAGCAAACAAAAAGCAGCAGCAGTGATGGTACAGAACAGTGTTTATAATATGCCATCTGTAGTATAATTTTTTTAAGTATCTATTTGCTTTTATATGCACAGAACATTTCTGGAAGGAGACAAAAAGACCTGAGAATCTGTCACTAAGGAGGGAACTGAGTAGCTCAGAAAAAGAAGGGGGTCTCTTTTTTACTAAATGACCTTTGACTCTTTTAAACTTGGCATAATATCTGGCACTTTAAAAATCACTAAATGTAAGGCTGGGGCCGGGGCTGTGCTCAGTGGTAGAGCGCCTGCCTCACATGTGTGAGGCACTGGGTTCGATCCTCAGCATCACATAAAAATAAATAATTGTGTCCAACTACAACTAAAAAAATATTTTTAAAAAAATCACTAAATGCAGCTGGGGGCAGGCAACAGTTCAAGCAACTCCAAGGGCTGCCACAGACACTGTGGAGCCTCAGTTCATGGCTCTTGTGAGCAGGCATTAGGGGCCTGACTCCCTCCTTCCGTCTGCAACCCCATTTGGCCTTTGGGCCCTCAGTTTGCCACCAAGGGGAATCAGCTGGCGAAGAAACCCCTGGGGAATGCTGCGTTACAGTCAAAGTGCACCACAGTGAAAACCCAACAGGACACAATATATCCCCTCTGGGACCTGGGTACCCTAAGAGTATGCCAAGCAGCCTACTCAGAGACCAGCCCTCTGTCCAGCCTATACCGTGAGGCCAGACTTGAATCTCTAATGCGGGGACCCCCACAGGCTGGTGACACCCCCAAAAAAGTCAAGAGCTATACAAGTTTGTGCAAGCAGCACTGTTTGGTGAGTGCAAGTGACTAATGAACTAAACTAACGCCACCAGAATGAGGGTGAACGGGTGCCACCTTGTCTGTGGGGGGCACATGCAGATTCCTCTTGTGCATGACTCCAGTGCAAAGTTAAAGGTGTAGCAGACTATGAGGAAGCACAAGGAGGGGGTTCACAAGCCAGGTGGCCTGTGCTGGGGAGGCTGGTGTGGGCCAAGGCAAGGCTAGCCTTCTACTTGCTAAGCTCTACTTGTGGTGAGCACAGGTTATTGTTACTTCCTAAATGTGGCAAATACAATTTTAACACTTTGGTCTTTTGAAATGTACAGTTCAGTAGTGTTAAGTATGTCCACACTATTGTACAGCTGATTTCTAGAACTTTTTCCTCTTGCAAAAGCAAAACTCTGTTATTTAATATCTTCTCATCCCCTGGCAGTTATCCTACTGTCTGTCTCTATGAATCTGACTGTCCTACAGAACTCCTGGGAGTGGAATCACACAGTACTTGTCCTTCTGTGACTGGCTATTTCACTTAGCATAATGCCCTCAAGGTTCAGCCACATCGAACCATGTTCCAGACTCTCCTTCCTTTTTAAGGCTGAATAGAGTTCCATTGTATAGCTACATCACACTGTGTTTATCCATTCATTTACCAATGGACACTTGGGTTGTTTCCACCTCTTGACTATTATGAATAATGCTGTTATGAACAAAGGTGTACAAGTATCTGTTCAAGTCCCTGTTTTTCAATTCTTCTGTTTATATGCCCAGAAGTGGAATTGTGGATCATACAGCAATTCTATGTTCAATTTTTATGGACCTGTGGTAGTTTCCCAGAGTGACTTCACCTTTTTACCTTACCACCCTCATTTTACCTTACCACAAATTTTTCCACATCTTCCCCAATACTTGTCCTTTCTCCCTCCCTCTCCTTCCCTTTGGATTAAACCCAGGGGTGCTCTACCACTGAGCTATACTCTCAGCCCTTTTTGAGAGAGGGTCTCACTACATTGCTCCAGATGGCCTTGAATTGGCGATTTTCCTGCTTCAGCCTCCCAAGTCACTGAGGTTCTACTTTCTTCTAATAGTAGCCATCCTATGAGTGTGATAATGGTAAATCACTGTAGTTCTTTTTTTAAAAAATATTTTTAATTATAAATGAACACAATATCTTTTATTTATTTTTATGTGGTGCTGATGAAGATCGAACCCAGTACCTCATATGTGAGGCAAGCGCTCTGCCACTGAGCCACAATCCCAGCCCCTCGCTGTAGTTCTTATTTTTTTCTTTGCATGCTACAGATAGAACTTAGATCCTTGCACTTGCCAAGCATGTTATGAACTATACTCCCAGCCCTTGATTTGTATTTTTATTGAGGTAGAATGCACAAGCCATACAATTCTCCTACTTAAGGCAGACAATTCAGCAGCTCAGCATTTTCAGAGTTGTGTAATCAAACCTCACAATTTTGGAGCACTTTCATCACCTCAAAAAGAAATCCTGGCTGGGTATGGTGGTGTACAGCAATTCGGGAAGCTAAGGCAGGAGGATAACAAGTTCAAGTTCAGCTTGGGCAACTTAGTGAGACCCTGTCTTAAAAAAAAAAAAGCTAGGGTTGTGCAGCACCCCTTGGGTTCAATCCCCAGCACCACAAAACCCAAACACCTGTACCTGTACCCACTAAGGACGTTTCCCATTTCCCCAAGCCCTTGGCAACCAACATTCCACTTCATGACTTACGGATTTGCCACTTCTGGGCCTTCCATATAAACAGAATCATATGTGTTGTTTATGACTGGCTTCTTTCATTTATCATAACTTTTAAAAAAAACTATTTTTAGTTGTAGATGGACACAATACCTTTATTTTATTTATTTTTATGTGGTGTTGAGGCACCCAGTGCCTCATGCATGCTAGGTAAGTGTTCTACCACTGAGCCATAATCCCAGCCCTATCATCATGTTTTTAAGTCATCACGTTGTAGCTAGGTGCCATGACACACGCCTGTAATCCCAGTGACTCAGGAGGCTGAGGCAGGAGGAACACAAGTTTGAGGCCAGCCTCAGCAACTAAGCAAGACCTATCTCAAAATAAAAAAGGGCTGGGGATGTAGCTCAATGATGAAGAGCCCCTGCGTTCAATCCCCAGTACTAAAAAAATAAAAAATAAAATCATCATGTTGTAGCATATACACTTTTGATATAGTTAACACATATACTTTAAAACACAAGACATAAATTTATGAGGGAAGTCTACTGCTACACATAAATATATATAATTTTTCTTTGGGTGGTGGCCTAACAGTTGATCTCTAGATTTATTTTTTTCCATGCCTTTGTTTTTTATTAAAAAACAAATATGCTTCTTTTATAATGTGAAAATAATCATAAACATTTTCATAAAAACAAAAACAAAAAAACCTCCCTCAAAAACCTGTATTCCTTGTAGTGAAGAGACAAGGCAACCAGTGAGTCTCCACTACTCAGGATAATAGGAGGCAGCTCACTTCCAGCTCTGGAACCTTCTCAATGCCCATGGAGAAGCAACAAGGAACAAGCCCACCAATCCAGAGGTGTCCAGGAGCAGGGAGCTTCACATGATTGAGGTACCGTATTGGTATCACACTCCTGCAGTCCTGCCAGAAAAGCAATGGCTCCACTGCTCTGCAAGTCTCCATCATTTCCTGGTCTTGCTGACCCAGGAGAACTCAATCTAACTGTAGTGCAAGCACTGGCTTTAGCCCACTTCCTGGAATGGGGGCCCAGGCTCTCCCAAGTAGGGCTCAAGGGTGAGCTCACCTATAAAATAAAAAAGGAGACCTGGGCACAGCGATGCAGGCCTGGAGGATCGCAAGTTTAAGACCAGCTTTAACAACCTGCTGAGACACCGTCTCAAAATAAAAAAGGCTGGGGGTATAACTCAGTGGTAGAATGCTTCTGGGTTTCACCCCCAGCATCACAAAAGAAAAACAAAGGGACTCTGGCATGAGTTCCTTGAAGGCTGAGACTTTACACCATGACACGCCCCCAGCACTAGGTCTGAATGTAACAGGTTCCTCCCCCAAAATAGATGGACATTTGTAATGAGTGACAGGAAGAGAAAATGATGATACAATGATATAATTAAAATAAATGATGCCTGAAAATTTAAATTAGGTCCATTATCAGCCTGCTTTTCACTTTATACGTGTCATTCAATCACCATGTGTGACAAGACGTGCTGAATTCTTGTGGACAAGAATTCAGGTCACAGTTCAGAGCCTGATGTTCTTCATTATTAAAACTGTTGATTCCCTAAATTTAATGGAGTGGAAACCTGTTTTTCGGTAACCAAGCATTGCTTCCTCAGACCCTAAAGAAAACAGAAAGACTAGCAGGAAAATCCTATGTTACCAATTAAAGATCACTGAGGACAGAAAGGCACACGCACATATGCCCAAAACAGTTCCAGAAGTCCAAGGAACTTTCACAGGGCACCTGACAACTTCCATCCATCTCAGAGAAAACAAAATGTAAGAAGAGGTCACTCTCCTACTCTTCAGTCTGCTTATCAAGTAGCAATTTTGCCTCAGGAACAAGAACCCAATACATCAAGTGTGGAAGACAAGGGGCCTGGCTTCAAGTTCTCTCTCACTTAAGTGTCCAAGAGCAAAACACCTTGCTAACTTGTGCCAGTTTCCTGTGTCAAATGGTGCCAAAGGCCCTGGCTCTCCCAAAGCACTGCAATGCCCTCAGGACCTGGGCCAGGTGTGCAAATCTCATTTGAAAAGCACCACCCAGCGTGAGGCACCTGTGACTATAGAAGTTAATTACAATTAGATAAAATGAAATAAATCCAGCCCCTCAGACACCCTAGTCACATTTCAAGCATTCAATAGTCACATGTGGCTCACAGCTGCCCTGATGCACAACAAAGATACAGAACATTTCTGCCATGGAGGCAAGGACTTCTGCACAGCCCTTACCTCAACTGTTAAGGCTGCTGAGTGGTTACTGGCTTTTTATAAGACACGAGTGCGAATCCTGTGCCTGTTCATCTCATCCAGACCAGGAAGAAAAACTTCTACCACACAAGAGGGCCAGAATGGGAATCACTCAAGAGACATTAACTGGCACAGGTTAGCAAGGTGTTTTGCCCTTGGACACCAAACCAAGCAGGGGCTGGGACTCAGTGGCAGAGTGCGAGGCACTGGGTTCAATCCTTAGCACCACCTAAAAATAAACAAAATAAAGGCATTCTGTCCATTTACAACTAAAAAAAAAAAAAAAATTAAAAACAAAAAAAGACCCAAATCCCAACAGTCCTTAGCACTAAAAGGGAAGGATCAGAATAGAAAGGGGTGTGTCACCCCAGGAAGGTGAACCAACCTGCCCACATGGCCATCCTTTGAGCTGGAGTGGGCACTAAACCCTATACTAACCACCTGGATCTTATCATCTGGGTTTACAGATAAAACATAGCCCTCTAGAGGAGGACATGGTGTTGATTCTCGTAATTCCATGAAACTCGCTGTCTAACAAATGCCAGGGGAAGCAGCTGCACAGGCCAGAGGAGGGAAGGCTGCAAAAAATGATCAAACCCTAAAAGCTGAAGACCTCAGGCTGCCCTGCATCACGATCAGATGCAGATTGGTACGTGTTCACATGGTTATAAGAACAGAAACTCAGAGCACATGGTTAGACTCATATTCCAACAATCAAGAAAACTCAGGGATGCTCAGGAACCCTGAGAGACCAGCACCAAGCAGTCCACGTAAGACAGGTGGGCTGTGAGCTAGTCCCGGCTGGCACAAAGGTGGGAGAAGACAGATACCTGCTCTGTGCTTTCCTAGATGGGCAAGAGTACCTCAAAGATGCCGGCAGGACAAGTGGCAATCTGTTTGATGTTTGCCGGCAGGACAAGTGGCAATCTGTTTGATGTGCTTGCTGCTAGTATGCTGAATTGTGGACAAGAATTCAGGTTACAGCTCAGAGCCTGATGTTCTTCATTATAAAAACTGTTGATTCCCTAAATTTAACGGAGTGGAGAGAAAAACCACGTAAGCAGCTATCAGTACGGTGTTTCTACCCCTCCAAAGCCAGCACTGTCCATAGACACAGAACTTTATGCAGTGGCAGAATGTTCTGTTCTGATATGGTAGCCACTAACCAAAACTGGCTAATAAGCACTTGAAATGTGGCTGGTGGGACCGAGGTGCTAAATTTTCCATTTAATTAGTTTAAATGTAATAGCATATGGTTAGTGGCTATGGAATTTCTGACAGTTCAGTAATTCAGTTCTAATCTAGAACTGAGTCTAGAAACACTCAAGAGCCAGGTAGAGCAAAACTCCATCCACTGCATGCAGTAGAGTGTGGCAAATCCAGCAAATTTGTCCAAAGTATTGCTCTACTCCAGTCCCTGTCCCAGACCACACGATGTATATCCTTCAGTTTCAGCATAAAGCAGATGCCAACCAGGTGTAAGCAGTGACTTGGGAAAGTGGAGGTGAAATTTGAGTCAGTCTAAATGTGACATGGAATAAAATAATTTAGGAGCCATAAACAGCCTATTTTAGTCATGAGGGCCAATAATACACTCAGGCCTCATAATCTATGGTGCTAGGGCAACCAATTAATCCGGCCTGTTCCACCCAAGTTCTTGCCACTAACTGAGGAGGAATGGAGGTGTGCCCAGAAGTCAGCTCCATAGCTCGGGGGCGGGTTAAATTTCCAAGCCCTGCTCAACGTGGGAGGATCTTAGGAAAGATGTGCTCTGGCAAATGACTCCTCTGAAGGAACCTAGCTAAGGCCTTATAACAAAAACAAAGAGGGGGGTACATCAAGCCATACCAAGTGATCTGGAAAGAAGGCAGATGGTGACTCTGAAACAAACAAACAAAAAAATAGATGCCCATTCCTGGATGACAGGCAACATCTGCATGTGCAAGTACAGTTCCTGACCAAAGGTCACAACCTGAACATCTACGGAGACCAGGCAGGTAACTGCAGTGAGTCAAGCTGTCAGGTGAGGAACGATGAACTAAAAAGCACTTGCCCTGACCAAAGAGAAAGCTACTACTAGGCTTTGCAGAAAGCTTTATGCAAAATCTGTCGGCCAACTCATTTAAATTCTCTGAAAATCTGTTGACAGGCAGGCGCAGTGGCACATGCCCACAATCCCAGTGACCCAGGGGCCAAGGCAGGAGGATTACAAGTTTGAAGTCAGCCTCTGCAACTCTGTGAGATCCTGTCTCAAAATAAAAAGGACTGGGGGTGTAGCTCAGTGGTAGAGTACCCCTGGGCTCCAATTCCAATACTACCAAAAAAAAAAAAAAGTGTCAAGATGCAACCATCAAAGACAGGATTATTTAGTCTATGGGCTGTGGTTGGCAAAACTGTTCTGAAATTCACTAACACTTATCAAAAACAATTCCCAATATCTATTTTCTTTGATCTATGAAAACTTAACCTTTGCTGGCAAGCTCCAGTACCATGTTTGAGGCATCTCTATTTGGCGCTTTGAGTCGTTCTTATTTAGAAAGGAAGAATACCTTTTTCTCTAATACTGAACTTTCTAAGCCAGATCATTTGCTATTACTAAAAGATCTTTGTTGCGTTAATGGTCTTGAAAGTGTTAGGTTTTAAGGGCCTATGGAAATCATAAAGATAACTTCTTCTGATAATCCAATCCGTTCAAGAGATACCAAGAGTTGAAAAGACAGATTGATTGTCACTGCTTTTTCAAGGAAGAGGCAATGAAGAAAGAGAATACTGGATACCTGTGAGCTCAAGAATAAAAAGTAGCCAGGCACAGTGGTGCACACCTGTAATCCCAGTGGCGGGGGAGGCTGAGGCAGGAGGATGGCAATTTCAAAGCCAGCCTCAGCAATTTAGTGCGGTCCTAAGCAACTCAGCAAGACCCTATCTCTAAATAAAATACAAAAAAGGACTGGGATGTGGCTCAGTGGTTAAGTGCCCCTGGGTTCAATCCCTAATCATCTGCAGGTAATGTCAATGAACATGGGTTGGAATGACTTAAAGAAAAGGAACAATACAGACAGAACTTTTGACGATCCTCCTTCAAAAGACCAAAAAAAAAAAAAAAAAAAAAAGGAAAACCAAAACTTTACTTTCTTCTGATCTCCTCTATACCAATCAAACCTTAGCAAAATGGACAGGGCAGTTTAATCCTGGTGGCTCCACTGATACACACCACTCTCCCAAACTTCTAGGGGTTGAACAGTTTCTAGGAGCTTCTACAAGCTGAAAGCGCTTTTCAGAAGCAAAATCCTCAAGTTCGACACGGAAACTCCTCCAGTACCATCTTCTGGAAATGGGTCATCAAAATCGAGGTCCACCTTGGGAAAAACAAGCTCGTGGCGTCCTGGCCGCACACCATTCATTGGGAAAGGTCACTTTAAAGGACTTGAAGGGTAGGAGCACTTGCTGAGAGCCCTCCGAGAGCCAAGCCCCTCCAGGCAGCGGCGGCGCGGCCCGGAAGGCACCTCGGCGGGCTCGGCTCCGCGGCGGACGTGCGCACCGCGCCTGCCCCGGGCCCGTCCGCTCGGCGCGGCCTTCCCCTCCCTCCCTCCCGGGACCGCTCCTCGCCACGTCGGGGGCCCAGATCGCCACGTGCGCCGCCCCGCAGGGGCCCGGTGCTCCCGAGCGGCCTGCGCTCGCCTCCGCCCGCACGGTGGGGCGCCGGGCCCGCGGCCACCCTCCTGGGGTCCTCGGCACCGCCAGGAGGCCGATCCTGCTCCCTCCAGCTCCCGGCTCCTCCCGGGCTGGAACCCGTGTGCCCGGCGAGGGACGGGGAGCCAGGGCTCGGCCGGGAGACGCGCCGCCCCGGGAGGCCTCGCCGCGCTCCCCGGCTGCCGGGTCGCCCGTCCCGGCAGGAGCACGCCGCTGGACCTCACCTCTCTCGGGAGCTGCCGCCGCTGCTGCCCGGGCCCAGACGCCTCCTTCCCCAAGCGGCCATCTTGGAGACTCTCGGCTCGCCCGTGTCTGGCGCCGAGGCGGGCGGGCGGGCCGAGGGGAAATGTAGTCCGGCCGGCAGCCGCGCGGCGCGGGCCGCGGCGCGCCGAACTACGATGCCCACAATGCCGCGCGCCGGAAGCCGCCGCCGGGCCGCCTGCGCCGGGAGGAGCCGCAGCCCTCGCCGCCCGCGCCGCCCGCGCCTGTGGGCCCCCGCGCCCGGCTCCGGGACGTCCTTGGGGTTCGAGAGGGAGTGCTGAAGGAGAGGGGAAGACGGCGCCTACAACTCCCAGGGCGCCGCGCGGGGGCAGCCGGCCTCCTGCCCTCCGGGTCACCCAGGGGCGGGAGGCGCCGCCCGGCCTCCGCGGAAGCCGTGGTCGCCGCACCAGGCCCCCATTTCTCCGGACGCCGGGTGCACTCGGGAGCCCGGGACGGACGCGCACGGCTGCGGAGCGCCTTCCTGCAGGTCGGGGCCGTGGGGGGTCTGACGGCAGACAGCTGGCTACGGCACGTGACCGGCGCTGCGAGGGAATCGAGGTTCCGCGTTCGGGAAGAGTCTGCGGAGCTCGGGTTGCGTGACCCGTTTCGGGTGTGTGCACTGGTGCACGAGACCAGCCTAGTTTCGGTACCTTTAAAGGCATCAGTTGGGCTGCCCCAGGTCCTGCCTTTGCCAGGTGCCGCTGACAGTTTGAGGACTACTGAGTGTCCCTGCTGCTCCCACAGACAGTTGTTAGACATGCTGATTGGTTCCTAGAATTATTTAAACAAAACCAATGCAGGAGTAAGCTCTAGATTCTGAGGGTTGGAGAGGCACAATCCTGACTGGTGGGGCTCTGCAGGTCAGCAAGAGGGTTGGCAGATATGGCGACTTCAGCCACCTGGGATTCCTCTGCCTTTCCCTCTGGCTCACGTTCTACTGTAGTTTCAGCAGTTTAAAACCCTCTGACAGTTCCTCCTTGCCTACAGGGTGTAATTCAACCTAGAAGCCCCTCCTTGAGGGGAGGTGGCCTGCTTCTGTGACTTCAACAGCCCCTTTTGGTGGCCTTCAAGTAACCAGGCTAGTAAATTCATTAGGTTGTGAGCCCACCGATATGTCATGCTGCGCCTAA
Source organism: Ictidomys tridecemlineatus (assembly GCF_052094955.1). NCBI lineage: Eukaryota > Metazoa > Chordata > Mammalia > Rodentia > Sciuridae > Ictidomys > Ictidomys tridecemlineatus. The sequence continues at coordinate 64,003,285 of NC_135479.1, forward strand.
AATGCCTTTCCCTGCCTGGTCCCGCCTTTTTTTTTTTTTTTTTAAAGAGAGAGGAGAGAGAGAGAGAATTTTAAATATTTATTTTTTAGTTCTCGGCGGACACAACATCTTTGTTGGTATGTGGTGCTAAGGATCGAACCCGGGCCGCACACGCATGCCAGGCGAGCGCGCTACCGCTTGAGCCACATCCCCAGCCCCCTGGTCCCGACTTTTATGCTTCCAAGACCTTGGACATGTCTGATCTATGGGATGTTCCTGGTTTTCAAATGGGGGTCATCCAACCCAGCCTCCAAGAGTCAATGTGTAGCACATGCTAGAGACTCATGAACTATTGCCATATTATGTCACTGTGGGTATGTGACAGATCTTAATTTTTTATTATTTATTTATCTGTGGTACTGTTGAAATGCAGGGACTATGCCTTTACCCCTGAGCTACATCTGTAGCCCTTTTTATTTTGAGATGAGTTCTCTCTTAGTTGCCCAGGCTGGCCTCGATCTTGGGATCCTCCTGTAGCTCAGCCTCCTGAGTCACTGGGATTGCAGGTATGCACCACTGCACCCTGCTGTCTCTTCTCTTGACCAGTGTAGTGATTAAGAAGGTGTATTAGGGGTTCTAGAACACTGGATTTGAAGTGTGGCTCCACACTTCTGGATTGGGTTGCTTATGTAGCTTCTTTGTGTCTCAGCTTCCCTGTTTGTAATGTGGGGATGATATTAGTACCTCCCCTCAGAGGTTTGCTCTATTTCATGAGATGATACCCCTGCATGGAACTGAAAGCACGGGGCAGTAATAACTTACGGTTATGGAATGCCCCATGCTATCCTATATTTTAAGTGATTTACCTCTTTAGATCTTCACAGGAACAGTAGAAAAGTGATACTGTTGTTATTGAGGCCTGCATTTTATAAATGAAGAGACTACAGGAGACCTGAGTGACTTGCCAAGGTCACCTGCCAATGAGGAATGCTGCCAGGATTTGAACCCAGACATCCAGGTGCAGAGATTACCCCATGCCATCATGTCTCTTAGGAAATGCTCTGGAAATGCTGCTGTCATGAATGAGGCAGGTCAATGCCTGGTGCACAGAGTAAATGAAAATACTCCAAAAGCTGTGGACCTGCGATGATCGTCCCATCTCTCCAGCTCTTCCACTCTCACCTTGCTTCCAATCTGCTGATTTGAGCTAAGCTTCACAAAGTGTTGTCTCTTGAACACCAAAAGTGCATAGACATTGTCTGGAAGGTACATACGCAGATAGATTCACTCAGCACAAATTTCTCTAGTACCTACTGAGGGCTCAACCTGAGCAGTGGATATTGAAATTCCTGACAGCACCCATTCAGTGGAGACTCCATATTTGTCCCCTGAACTGCTGGCAGCCATTGGGAAGGGTGCTCAAAAATAATCTGCCACTTCTCTTACTACACTTTTCATCTGTTCATTCTTCTAACAAATAATGTTTAAGGTACTCTATTCCATGTAGTGTGTGCTAGGCAACACAGCATCTAGTAAGACGCATGACTTCTGGTTACTAGTCTTGATATATATTCCAGTTGAATAAACAACTAAGTGGATAAATAGTTCTGGAGAGTGACAAGTACCAAGAGAAAGAGAGGACTGGGGATGTGGCTCAAGTGGTAGGGCGCTTGTCTAGCATGTGTGAGGCACAGGGTTTGATTCTCAGCATCACATAAAAATAAAATAAAGATATTGGGTCCACCTAAAACTAAAAAATAAATACTAAAAAAAAAAAAGAGGAAGAAAAACAGGATGATATAACACAGTGACTTGGAGATTACTGGTGATAAGAGAAGAACGGGAGAGGGGACAATGTGCATTTTCAGGTTTGGAGACAGAATGTTCTATGCAAAGAGAATAAGTGCAGAGGCACTGGAGTGTGAGTGGGCTTGGTGTTTCCCAGGAACAGGATTGGGGCAGCTGGAACACTAGGAGGCAGGAGTGGTGTTTAGTTTGCCTTTGACTAAGTCACTGACTCTTTAAATTCCCATTTTCTCAACTGTAAATTGGAGGCAATTTTATCTGTTTTAGTAAATGTCTAATTAGAGAAGAACCATCATATGTTTTTCAAACATAGGGAATTCAATACAGGTATTGTTTACAAAGGTGTTGGAAGGGCAGGAAAAGCAAGAGGACAATAAGAGCATGCAGACACTAGCAACTGGAGTTAGCTGCTGCACCCCATCAGTTGAAGGAACAAAAGGAAAAATCATATTTCCAGAAACTGTTCTTGAGCTGCTGAGTAGGAGCTGGGAGCTGCACTTACTTAAGGGCACTACTGGAATGCAGCGGATGCCATAACTGTGACCTGAGGTGTTGCCAGAAGCTAGAGACTGGAATGACTTTTCGTTTTCTTTCATTTTCCAAACTCCCACCAATGCCTCTCATTGACAGAATCAGTTGACAAAGGAGTCTGGGAAATGTAGTTTAACCCTTGGCCACAGAATGGTGAGTATAAGAAGGAAATGTGGAAATGAAGAGAGCAGAAACCATTCACACAACCCATCTTTCAAGGCTATTTAGAGGAGAAGTGTGTATATATTCATAAATGATGACTATTCTTTTTTCTTTTTCTTTTTTCCTTTCTGTTGTACCGGGGATTGAACTCAGGGAGGTTCTGCCACTGAGCTACATCCCCAGCCTCCCACCTACCCCTTTTTGAAACAGGGTCTTGCTAGGTTGCTGAGACCAGCCTTGAATTTGGTATCCTCCTGCCTCAGCCTCCCAAGGTGCTGGGATTACAGGTGTGCCTCACCATGCCTGGCAAATTATGCTTATTATACTTTATAGCACATTGTAGCCATTCAGGGAGAGGAAATCTTCCAAAAACATCTTAGGTATGGTATTTCCACAGAAAGCTTTGAATTTGCAATTAAAAGTATCAAAAATTAGCATCTTAAAAACAGGATTTTAGGGTTGGAGATGTAGGTCAGTGGTACAGCAGTTGCTAACATGTGCAAGGCCCTGGGTTCAATCCACATCATCGCACACATAAAAATAATAATTCTTTTTATGTTAAATTACATAGAATTTTAATTTGGAATGCTTAACATGTTCATGTAGTACAGAATTCACATTATAGGGCTGGGGTTGTGGCTCTGTGGTAGAGCACTTTCCTGGCATGTGTAAGGCACTGGGTTTAATTCTCAGCACCACACAAATAAATAAATATCCATCAACAACTAATAAAAATATATTTTTTTAAAAATTCACATTAGGGTCTGGGGTTGTGGCTCAGTGGTAGAGTGCTCGCCTAGCATGCATGAGGCACTGGGTTTAATCCTCAGCACCACATAAATGTAAAATAAAGATATTGTGTCCACCTAAAACTTAAAAATAAATTTTAAAAAAATTCACTTATAAGGGGCTGGGGTTGTGGCTCAGCAGTAGAGCGCTCATCTAGCATGTGTGAGGCCTGGGTTTGATCCTCAGCACCACATAAAAATAAACAAAGGTATTGTGTTCAACTACTTCTAAAAACAATGTTTAAAAAAATTAACATTATAAAACAATATACAGTGAAAGTAAGTTTTCCTTTTTCATCTTTCCATCATTTAATCTTCTCCATCCCCCATGTATAAAGTGTATGCATACATTAAAAGCAAAAAAAAATGGGGCTGGGGATGTGGCTCAAGTGGTAGCGCGCTCACCTGGCATGCATGGGAGCCGGGTTCAATCCTCAGCACCACATACAAAGATGATGTGTCCGCCGAAAACTAAAACATAAATAAATAAATAAATGAAAATTCTTTGTCTCTTTCTCTCTCTCTCTCTCTCTCTCTCTCTAAAAAAATAAAATAAGAGCAAAAAAAAATTTTATTTTAAATAAAGGATGTATTCTATGCAGACTACCCTGTGTCTTTTTCTTCTTTTTTCCACGTGACTGTCTTGGAGATCCTACTCCATCAGTACACACCTGACTTAATAGTGTGTGGCATTCTGCTGTTTAGATAGGCCATAATTTTATTAGCCAGCCTTTCAACAGTCTTTTCCTAAGAATGCTGCAGTAAATATGCTTGCACAACCTCCTGGTGCCCACATGCTAATGTGACTGTGGGGTCAAAAGTTGCCGGTGTCAGATATCACAAAACACCGCTATCCACTCCCAGGCAGTGTTTGACAGAGCCTGTTTTCCCACAGCTTCACCAGCACTGTCTGTTAGCAAATATTTTCTCTTTGCAAATCGGACAGGTCAAAACTAGTGGGAAACAGGTGGAATCTGCAGCTACAGTTACTAGCAGTGTGCCCATGTAGATTTAATAAAAATGATGTCCATATGCATCGTATAGATAATGTATATTATATATGTATATATATGCTTGTGTGTGTGTGTGTGTATATATATATATATATATATATATGTTTATTTTATTTTCAAGGTTTATTTTTAAATTTTTTTTTGTGGTGAAAAAGATAATTTTTTGCAGATTTCACCTGTTTCCCACTATGTTCTTTATAGACCTAAGCAAGTTTCTTTCTCTTCTTTTTTTCAGTGTCTTTTAGAGATGCTATCTAGTGGGCTGGATGGGTAGCTTGATATTGAAGCACTTACCTAGCATGACAGGGCCCTGGGTTTGATTCCCAGCACGGGGTCGGGGGTGGGGGGGGGAGTGTATCTTGTTATATGTAAGTTTTGCATTTTTCGTACTATGAAATAGAGCATCATGAGGACCCTTCTCTTTGCTCTCTTGAGAGGAGGTCTCCCTCTCATGCCCAAACTGGGCTTGAATTCCTGGGCTCAAGCAGTCTTCCCAGCTTAGCTTCAAGCCTGTGCCACTGTGTCTGGAGTGAGGCTGTTTTTTTTTTTTTTAATATTTATTTATTTAAGTTGTAGATGGACACATACCTTTATTTATTTATTTTTATGTGGTGCTGAGGATCGAACCCAGGACCTCACACATGCGAGGCACGCGCTCAACCGCTGAGCCACAACCCCAGCCCGAGTGAGGCTGTTTTTAAAAAGAAGGCCTTAGCATGCTTATTTTCTAAAAGGTTACAACTTCTTCACATTTTAAAAATGTTAACAGTGCTTTTCCAATTCCTTCCATCTGATACTATGTTTCTTATTTCCATAAGTTAAAAGGCAACTTCAATATTTTCCCCTTTGGGTTGCAGATTCCCTGTTCAGAATGTTGGGTTTCTTTTGTTTGTTTTTTTGCAAAAGTCACAATATATATCTAATAAACAATACAGTGATGTATAGAAAAGAGTGGATAATTTCCTGCCCAGCCTTTTGCTGCTGTGATCTAACATTAACATTTGATATCTATCCTTCCTTATTTCCTTACTCTAAACACAGGGGGCTGGGAATGTGGCTCAGGGGTGGAGTGTCTGCCTGGCATGTGTGAGCCTCTGTGTTCAATGCCCAGCACCACAAAAAAATTAAAAAATAAACACAGAAATAAATATATAACATATGAAATGCATATGGACCTCATTTTTATTAAATATATATTTAGTATATAAATATACTTACATGTAAAATACATATTATTCGTTTATATATTTATATGTATTTAGATATAGTTGATAAAAATAAGATCCTTATGCATTTCTTTTCAGCCTCTTGTTTTTTACTTAACATTATATCATGACTATTCTTCCAAGATCAATATAAAAAGGTCTACTATATTACTTAACAATAACTTCATGCCTTTATAACATTCAGGAACTTAGATGATAATATATTCAAACTTATTTCTAAAGTTTAATTTTTAGATTTTTCAATTGACACCTAGTAATTGTACATATTTGTGACATTGTAATAATTGTACATATTTGTACATAGTGTGACATTTCAGTTCATGTATGAAAGTGTCATTAACATTTATTTTTCATGTGGACTGTAACCACTGCCAACAATGCTACAAAAAGGTTCTGAGTTCTTACTAGCTGCTGCTGTTGTTTTCACAGTCCTAAAGCAGGAATGCTGATGACAGAGTATGCACACTTTAATCTTAAGACAATGCTACCATAACCTGTGTATAGAAAATCCTAAGGAATCCACTAGAAAATCTATTAGAATCAATAAACAAGGGGCTGGGGTGGTGGCTCAGTGGTGGAGCACTCACCTAGCACGTGCCAGGCCCTGGGTTCCATCCTCAGCACCACATATAAATAAATAAAATAAAGATATTGTGCTCTGTCTACAACTAAAAAATAAATATTAAAAAAAGAATCAATAAACAACTTTAGCAGAGTTGAAGAGTACAAGATTAACATACAAAAGTTAATTCTATGTACTGTCGTGAACAATCAAAAATGGAAATTTAAAAACAATTCCAGCGCTGGAGTTGTGGCTCAGTGGCAGAGCACTTGCCTTGCATGTGTGAAGCCCTGGGTTCGATACTAAGCACCACATTAAAAAAATAATAATAAGGGCTGGGGATCTGGCTTGTGTGCGGCCCGGGTTCGATCCTCAGCACCACATACAAACAAGGATATTGTGTCCGCCGATAACTAATAAATAAATATTAAAATTCTCTCTCTCTCTCTCTCTCTCTCTCTCTCTCTCTCTCTCTCTCTCTCTCTCTCTCTCTCTCTTTCTCTTTAAAAAAATAATAATAATAAAATAAAAGCTTCTATCCACACACAACTACCAAAAAAATTTTTTTAAATAATTCCATTTATAGTAATATAAAAATTAAGATATGTAGGATTAACAGAGGAGGTACAAAATCAACTCTGAAAACCATTAAACATAGTTGAAAACAAAGATCTAAATAAGCATAAAGGTGTCCTAGGCACGAATTGTAAGACTTCATATTGTTAGGTTGCAATTCCCTGTGTTGGGTTGCTGTGACTGACATGACAAGAGTCCCACAGAAAGCTATGGGCTTACAGTTCTGGAGCCTGGAGGTCCGGGTCCTGGCAGGGCTGGTTGATGTTTCTCCTCCCTCTCCTCCTGCTCCTCCTCTCTCCTCCTCCTCTCCTCCTCTCCTCCTCCTCTCCTCCTCCTCTCCTCCTCTCCTCCTCCTCTCCTCCTCTCCTCCTCTCCTCCTCCTCTCCTCCTCTCCTCCTCCTCTCCTCCTCTCCTCCTCCTCTCCTCCTCTCCTCCTCCTCTCCTCCTCTCCTCCTCCTCTCCTCCTCTCCTCTTCTCCTCTCCTCCTCTCCTCTTCTCCTCTCCTCCTCTCCTCCTCTCCTCCTCCTCTCCTCTTCTCCTCCTCCTCTCCTCCTCTCCTCTTCTCCTCTCCTCCTCTCCTCTTCTCCTCCTCCTCTCCTCCTCTCCTCCTCTCCTCCTCCTCTCCTCCTCTGTACTGGTGATTTAACCCAGGGTACTTTACAATCGAGCAGTGTCCCCAGTCCTTTATTTTATTTATTTTTATGGGGTGCTGGGGATGGAACCTAGGGCCTCGCACATGTTAGGTGACCACTCCACTGCTGAGCCACAACCCCAGCTGTCCCCAGTCCTTCTTATGTTTTATTTAGAGGCAGAGTTTCCCTGAGTTGCCCAGGCGATCCTCCTGCCTCAGCCTACTGAGTTGCTGGGATCACAGGCTTGCACCACTGTGCACAACAGGGCTGCTTTCTGGTTCCTTCTAAGCCTCTTTGGCTGGTGGTGGTCATCTTCCCCTGTGTCTTCACATGGCCAATGGGGTCTATGTCCAGAGTTTCTGTTGATGGAACACCAGTTACACTGGAGGACAGCCCACCCCCATGACCTCGTTTCAATTTAATTTCTTCTTAAAAACTCCTGTCTTCAAACACAGGTGAATCTGGGGTGGACACTACAGCCTATGCTCTGGATAGTGTCCCCTAAAGATCCCCGTGTTAAAGGCTGGGTCCCCAGAGTGGAGCTATGGAGAGGCGGTGGAGCCCTGGGAAGTGGCGTCTCCTGGGAGGTCCTTAGGTGGTTGGGGGTGCTCCCCTGAACGGGACGGTGTTCTCTCTCGTTCCTTGTGGCTGAGGTGTGATTGTCACTTTGATAAAACCTTCCCACCAGATGGTTCTGCACTCACCAGACACCCCAACCCATGGGGCCATCTGGTCTTGGCCTTGGGGCTCGGCAGCCATGAACAGACTCTCCTGACTTCATCAGCCGCCTGGGCCAGGCGTCTTGTTGTGTGGAGTGGAGTCTGGCTGATATGGCCCACAGACGGCAGGGTGGGTATGGTGCCAGGCCTCGGGATGGAGGAGGATGGTGACGTGCCCAGGGAGCTTCTCCAGAACCTCAGGCCCCTTGACAGTGCTGCAGTCCTCACTCGGCCTCGCTTCCTCCTGCTATCACTCCTCCTCCCGCGGCCTCCACTGCCCCTCTCTTTCCAGACACGGGACCGTTTTCTTCCCTGGCACTGCTGTGGTGGTGTAAAAGTGTGCCTGCCACACTCCACACTCCCTCCACCAACATGGGGCCTGTGGGGCTGGTGGTGGTGGCACACCTACAATCCCAGTGACTCAGGAGGCTGAGGCAGGAGGATGGCAAGTTTGAGGCCAACCTCAGCAACTTAGTGAGACCCTGTCTCAAAAAATAAAAAGACTGGGGGATGTAGCTCAGAGGTCAAGCACTCCTGGGTTCAATCCCCAGTACCAAAAGCACACAAGAAGCCAAAAAGTGCCCGTGTCCCCTCCCATTGAATTTGTAGAATAAGAGGAAGTGGCATTGTGTTACTCTGGCTTTGAACCCATGCCTTGAATCACCTCCAAAGTGACCATCCAAAGTGCTTATTAGGGGAAGTGACTTACACAGTGGGCTGTGGCGTGTCCTCACGAAGGTCAGTGAGAGAGAGGTGTCCTTCTACTTAGGTGTATCAGTCAGATCAGGGCAAGGGATGAGGGTGTAGGTGAGTGTGTTTTGTTTTTTGAGACAGTATCTTGCTAAATTGCCCAGGCTGGTCCCAAACTTGTGATCCTCCTACCTCCTGCCTCCAAGTAGCTGGACTCACAGGGGTGTGCCAACTGAGGGTTTAAGGAATCTGGACTCAGGGCTGGGGGCGTTTCTTTCTGTGTTCTGGGCAACCACCTCAACCATTCTGTTGGTGCCTGGGAACATTTAAAAGCTCTGGCTAGGGTTCAACCCTTCTGGAAAAACCTGCAGCTGGTGGGTCACAGAGTAGTCAAAGAAGTCTGTCAATGGGACTGAGGGACCTTACAAAAGGTCCTCTAGGTTCTGTCCTCCACACCGGAGCGCTCTATGCTACCAGAGAAGAAGCATGGCTATCCCGAGGCTGCCATGCAGTGAGGAAGCCCAAGCCCCATGGAGAGGCCACGTGTAGTTGGCTGTCGACACTGAGCCTCAGATACCGAGGGGCAGAGAAAGGCCTGCCCTGCTGTGCCGTTACTGGATTCCTGACCCACAGACTCCACAAGCAGAATAAAGTCACTGTTTGATGCCCCTGTGTTTGGAGGTGGCTTGTCACATAGCAACAGAGAGCTGAATGACCCTGATTGAGATATTTAGGACGCAGACTTTGTGCTGTCGGTGAGATGGAGGTCTGCTTCACAGAGCTCAGCTGCACAGGGCCCGGTTGTCGGTTGAGACTGCAACAGGCACCTGTCCCTCCAGGATGCCTGGACCCTGGGACCGTCCCACTCCATCACCATCCCCACCTTGAACAGGGGAAAGGCCCTGAAGTGCGTGCCTGAGCAACATTCTCGGGAATGTTCAGTACACCTGTGGCTAAAAGGACATGAACGGGACCTCAGAGATGGGGTGATCGTCCCTACGCCTTGCTGTTTACAGCTCACTTTACGTCTGTATCACCCTCACGGACCCCGCCCTCAGTTTTACAGCTTGGGTGTGGGAAAAGCAGAGATTGCCTGGTTTTCATCTGAGTGTGCTCCTGGGTTAGGATGACACCGTTCACCTGCCAGGTGGGCTTGGAGGTTCATGTGCACGAAAGCTTTGCACAGCCCCTGAAAAGCCCTGGAGCTAGACAGACAAATCCATGGACAGTGCCCTGCCTGAGGCTCATATGACTTGGCTAGTCCCTCATCCAAGAGAGGGCAGACAGAAAAAGGAGCCCAGCTGTCCTGGTTTGTTTAGGATCAGGTGGGAGGGGTTCCTAGGAAATAGGACGTTCGGCTTTGTTATCGGGAGAGTTGGGCAAACGGCCAGATCAGTCGTGCGAGGGTGTGGTAAGGCAAGGATGGTTTGATCGCCACAGTGCCTTGCGGTTTACAGCTCACTTTACAGATGTTTGACCCTCATGGCATCCTGTCAGGTGGGGAAGACATGGAGCAGTATTTTGATTTCATGAACTAGGAAACCCCAACTGTTTAAAGCAGCTGCCTCTACTTGTGCAGAGCTCCCTGGTGGCTGTGTGGTGACCGCCACGTCTCCTGTTGTTCCGACAGAGACACACCCCCCACTATCGTCCAGCCTCTCCACAGGCAGACATCTCCAGGGAGCCCCTGGCCAGATGGCAGCAGTGGCTTTGGTAGCTCACGTTGTTCAGAACAAATCGGGGAAAGCTCTACGCATCCCACCCAGCCTCTGGCTCACTCCTGGCTGAAGTGGAGTGTGCACCAGGCTGGATCCACGGCAGCCCCTGTGAGCCGGTCAGCGCATCATGAGGAGCCACGCCTGAGTAAAAGGGCAGCTGTGGGTCAGGTGTTGACCGGCGAGCACTAAGCAGATGAGGTGGTACAACTGGGCGTCTTTAGGGTGGGATGGGGCAGGGGCTGCCGTGGGGAAGGCTGCTCTGGAGCTGTCCGCACAGCACGGCATCCACAGGAGGCTTAAGCAACACGTGTCTCCAACAGCTCCCACCACTCTGGCCTCTCGACTACCTCCCGAAGCCCCGACTACAGCCACGTCCCGAGATACTGGGGGATAAGGCTCATCATGGTCTGGATGTGGTTTGAGTGTGTCCCCAAAGGTCCTGTTGTTGGAAACTGGGTCCTCAGTGCGAAGACGTGGCAGGTGACGGAGCCTTTAAGAGCGGGGCCTGGGGGGAGTGGTCAGGTCGTGGGGTCACGGCCTCCCAAAGGACTGATGTGGTGTCAGTCCTCATGGACCCCAGTGAGCCCCTGAGGAGGGGTCTTATCGAGTAAGGCTTGCTGGGCACGGTGGGGCCCCTGTGATCCCAGCCAGTTCAAGGCCAGGCCCCCTGTGTACCCGCATTCCCAGCACCACTGACCACGTCGCCAAGAGGTGGCCCGTCCCGAGGTCCGTCGACGGGTGAACACGTACACACACGCAGGCTCCTCCAGCCAGGGACCGCGAGGATGCTACGGCGAGGATGAACCTGGAGAGGACATTATTCAAGCAAGTTAAAACTACCCTGAGGTTTCATCTTGCTCCAGTCAGAACAGAAACCATCAAGACTGCAAATAACAGTGGAGGGTGTGGGGAAGGGGCACACTCACGCATGGCTGGTGGGACTGGAATTAGTGCAGCCCCTCTGGAAAGCAGGATCAAGTTTCCTCAAAAAACCAGGAATGAACCACCCTCGATTTATACCAAAGGATTTAAAATCAGTATACTATAGGGACACAGCCACATCAATGTTTATAGCAGCGTGATTCACAATAGCTAAGCCATGGAGCCAGCCTAGGTGCCCTTCAACAGATGAATGGTTAAAGAAAATGTGGTATATATATATATATATATACACAATGGAATATTACTCAGCCATAAAGAAGAATGACTTTATGGCATTTGCCAATAAACCTGGAGACTATCATGTGAATGACATCAGCCAGTCTCACAAAGCCAAAGGTCAAATGTTTTCTCTGATTTGCAGAAGCTAATCCACAATAGGCCAGGCTGGGGGTGGGAAAACTAGAAGATCAGTGGATTAGACAAAAGGAATGAGGGGAAGGGAAGGGGGAGGGGAGAGAGGAAGACAGTGGAATGAATCTGACTTAACATAGATGAATAGACCACAGTGAATCTCACCACCATGGACATCCACAACACACTAATTAAAAAAAAAAATAGGTGAATAGTGGAAAGATCAGTTATGCAGAGGGGCAGGAGGAAGAGAGGGCACGGGCAAATCCCGGGCACTGAATCAGAACCAATCATAGTCCATGCTTCATGACTGTGTCTCGTGTATTCTACTGCCGTGTGTGTGTAAAAGAACCAACAAAATTGCTAACTTGATGTTATGTGAATTTCACTTTGAATTTTAAAAAAGTCACTGAGTGCATTGAAGGGTCACACTGCATCTGCAGCTCCAAGAGGCCTTGGGATCACAAATACGTCAGTCACTATGTGGTTAGTTAAAAGTAGACATTTAAATACATACATAAGCAATGAGTCAAAAGTGACCGTGGAAGCAAAACCCAGCTGTAGACTTCTGCCTTGGCAGAGGGAACCGTCCTGGGCTCCCCTGGGAGTCACTGAATGGAACTCTCCAGCAGCTTGCTGCAGTCCCAGCCCCACCACCCCAACATCAGGCTGTGGGGGATCGAGAGCTGCTTCCTCAGCCGAGCGCAGTGGCTCACGCCTGTCATCCCAGCGGCTCGGGAGGCTGAGGCAGGAGGATCACGGGTTCCAAGCCAGCCTCAGCCACAACGAGGCACTAAGCAACTCAGTGAGAGCCTGTCTCTAAATAAAATACAAAATAGGGCTGGGGATGGGGCTCAGTGGTCGAGTGCCCCTGAGTTCAATCCCAGTGCTCTCCCTACCCCTCAAAGAAGAACTGGTTGCTCATCCTCTCATTCATTTCAACAAATCACACACTGGGGGTCTGGCTAAGGAGGGAGGCCCAGAGAGAAAGACAGGCTCATCTCTGGGAGTCCCATGTCTAGACCAGTCCTGAGGGTAAAGATGCCGTGAGACCCACGTGTCTTTTCAGATTTTCCTGTAAAACACCAAAAAGAGCCAGCTGAGGGTGACCTAATGACCCCATCCCCTCTTACTATCCAAGAGGCTCCAGGATCCCCTGCAGATACCAAAATCCGAGAATGCTCTCTCAAAAATCTTAAATTCTACTTATTTATCATGGCGCTGGGGATGGAATCCGGGAGTGTTTAGCCGCTGAGCCACATCCTCGCCTTTTTTATATTTTATTCTGAGACAGGGTCACCAGGTCGCCTCAGACCTTGCTAAGTTGTTGAGGCTGGCCTCAAACTTGTGATCCTCCTGCCTCAGCCTACAGAGTGGCGGGATCACAGGGTGCACCGTCCCATGTAAATTGGTGGGGTCCTACAGATGATCCACACGCCTGCTCCCGTGGGCCTTCAGCACCTCTGGGTCACCTACGGCAGACCTCACGTGATGCAGATGCTACCTAAATAGCCGTCCCGCTGTTTTGTCTGGGGAGTAATGATAAGAGAAAAAAAAGCACGTGTTCAGAAATGGCGCCAATTTAAAAAGATAGTTTTGATCTGTTGTTGGTGGGATCCGTGATGCGCACCTTGCAGATGTGGAGGCCAACTATGTCCGTGACCCACGTCTTCACAGAATCATCGTTTTGACACTGGCTGCTCCCGTCCTCGCTCCCCGGCGTGGCTCCCCGTTCCCCAGCGTGGCCTGGCTCCTAGGGGAAGCTCAGGTGGCCCTGTCTTCTGGGCGTGTGCAGAAGTGCTGCTGCTGCTGCTGGGCCCCTGCGAGCGGACCACAGGCTGCCCCAGGCGGGCAGCAGAATGCAGGCTCTAGGTTTGGATGCTGGGAACCTGCAGAGCGTTTGGCTGCGGCTCTCGACTGCCTGGGATGCTCACTGAGAGGCCCCAGGGAGGCCCTGGGCACACTGGGAAATGCCCAGGAGGGAGGCCTGGGTCTGAATCCTGGCTGTGGCACCAAGCCAGCTAGGGGACTTCATTGTTCATACATTCCAAAAATCTTTATTGGGACTGGGGTTGTAGCTTAGTAGTAGGACACTTACCTAGCCTGGGTGAAGACCTGGATTCATTTCCGGCACCCACAGGGGGAAAAAATACAAAGCACTTCCTGTGTGCCCACATTCTGTGCCAAGGTTGGGATTTTTAGCAATGAACAAGTTGGCTGTAGCTCTGCCCGAGTGGGGCTTTCAGACCAGTGATGGGGGAAATAGTCAACAAGCAACAAAATTCCAAGAAATCATGTGGAGTTCAGGTCTGGGAAGGCACAGACTATGAAACATGGATGTGATGCCTGGAAGTGCAGCAGCCATTTTGTGACCATGAGGCAACAATCATAAGGACAAAAGATGGTCAGGATGATGGAAAAGACCCTGTGCCTTTGGTGACGTCATTGCACCATGGCATTCTTCGGGTCGGTGACATCATTGGTATCTTGATGATTCTTGGTGATAAGCCCTGGGCCACAATTCTCCAGACTTTGGGATTAAACAATACATGAACTGCCACTGGAAGTTGGAGTTTTGTAGTAGACTAACGCGGACCTGAATGACAAAGAAGATCGGATGATGGGGACATCTATTTAAGAGGCACGTTTTGACACCCTAAGGAACAAAGCTTGAGTGCTAGGTAGGACAGAAACTAAGGGCAGGGTGAGCCGAGTGGCACTGCGACCCTGGGCCTGGGGAGTCTTGAATGGGAGCAGGTACCTCCAGGTTGAGGGTTTAGAGAGCTCCCTCCGGCAGCTGTGTGGAGCAGGGCCAGCAGAGTCACGGTGGCCCAGAGTCGGGAGAGGGAGGGAGGTGGCTCTGGCCTGGGTGGGCAGGCGCCGAGCGGGGAGCCAGGTGTAGACAGGCCCCGCACCTCCGCACGCCGTTCTGCACAGACAGACCTGTGTGCGGATCCCACCTGCCACCCGCCAGCTGTGTGACCCGAGACGACTTCCACATCCCACCCTGACCCGTCTCTCTCTGTCCCCACCCGGGACGACACCTTCTCTCACTCGGCATCTGCCACGGCCTCCCACCCGGCCTCCCACCCCTGACGTCTCCCCCACGTCCAGCCACCATCATGGCTTTAAAAGAAGCCTGACCGCGCCACCCCCTGCTGAAAGCCCTTCGGCCACGAGGCCTGAGGTGGCCTCTGTGGGGTCAGGATGTTGGCCACAGGCTGCAAACCCTCCACAGGGCACAAGGGCTGTGGCTGGCACTCCTTCCCTGCAGTCACTCAGGGCCCAGCCTCCACAGCCCCAGGCCTCCATTGACCCCTGTGAATCCAGCCAGGGAGGCGGGGAGGCTGCAGGGAGGCTGCGGGAGGCCTCAGTTCCCAGGTGATCCCAGCTGACTGCAGAGGAGCCCAGGAAACAGTGTTCAGGAAGGACGGTGTGTGTGTGTGTGTGTGTGTGTGTGTGTGTGTGTGTGTGTATTTTCACTTTTACACTTTTGTTATGACTTTTTATGGCACTGGAGATTGAACCTAGGGGCTGCGCCATCAGGGACCTACTTTTCCCTTTTTATTTTGAGACAGGGTCTCCCTAAGTCGTCCAGGCTAGCCTCCAACATGTGATCCTCCTGCCTCAGCCTCCCAAGTGGTGGGATTACTGGCCCCTGGAGGAGCCGGGTTCTTGGTGCTCCCCGGGGGTCTCTGCAGAAGCCTGTCCCGACAACAGAGCGCCCCGGGGGGCAGCCCCCAGCCCTTCCCCGATGCTGCCTGAGGAGTGCTGGTATCTCTTGGGAGATGCCCAGGACTTTCACCAGCGTCCTCCTGTGACCTCTGAATCAAACCAACTTATTGCTTTTCTAAACACAAAGGGCAGAGCAGGGGCAGGATGCACCCAAACAGAGCAACAGGGAACGGGGGACACACAGCAGCCCCAGGCCCCAACAGTGACGCCGTCCCGGGAGCAGGCATGGCACAGACCTCTGTCCACACTGTGGGGGCTTCCTGGCTTGGACCCCAGCTTTGCTATCCGGGGGGGTGTCTCCCCCACTTCAGTCTTCCTTCTGGCCCAACCTGGGGAGGGGGCTCAAGTTTCTGCACCTCTTTCCCTGCCCAGATAGGCATCCGGGTCCTTGGAACCGGCACCCAGAGAGAACCTAAGCGCGTGCAAAGATGTTCTGGGGGCCTCTGCCTGAACCAGAAGGGCCAGGAGGCCAAGGCAGGAGGATTGCAAGTTGGAGGCCAGCCTGGATAACTGAGTGTCACTCTGTCTCAAAAAATAAAGTGTCAGGGGCAGCTCAGTGGGAGAGCCCCTCTGGGGTTCAATCCCTCGTACCACAAACCCAAACCCACAAAACCCCCTGAGAGCTAGCTAGGTTGTCCTATGTCCCCTGAGAGGCCGTACCCCTTAGCCTTGAGAGGGTCCATCCAGTTCCTCAAAGCCCAGCCCGCACCTGAGCCTGCTCTCAGGATGCTCGGCTGCCCATCCACCCTCCCCTCCGCTCGTCTGTCTATTCTACTTGTCCCCCATCCACCTCTGAATCCATCTGTCTGTCTGTCCACCCGTCTCCTCATCCAGCAGAGGTCTTTGAGCACTGATCTACGGGCTGGGATATTCCCGGGAGCAGACACAGAACAAACTCCCGCCATTGTGGAGCCTGTGGTCAACGAAGAATGAGCAAGACAAACAAGTCATGTACTGTGTGAGGAGTAAGTAGGGAAGAATAGAGCTAGGGTAAGGATTCGGGCTTGGAGGGCGTCGCCGTCTCAAGAGGGGAGGGCGGGCGTGGAGATGCAAGCCTGGGATCCCAGCAACTGGGGAGGCTGAGGCAGGAGGATAGCAAGTTGGAGCCCAGCCTTAGCAATGGAGTGAGACCATCTCAAACTAAAAAGGCCTGGAGATGTAGTCCGGCGGTCAAGCACCCCGGGTTCATTCAATCCTGGTACCAAAAAGAGTGAGGGGGGGAAGATTGGGAAGGAGTCCTCACCAAGGAGCTGATAACTGGGCCTAGACTTGAAGGAGGTGTGGAGAGAGCCATGAACACACGTGGGGAGAGCACGCCCAGCAGAGGGAACAGCACGTGCAAAGGCCCTGTGGTGGAAGTGGCTTTGCAGGTATGGGGAATAGCAGGGAGGCCTGGATGACAGAGGTGGGTGAGATGGAGAAGAGCAGTGGATAAGGTCAAAGATCATGGGGGCCCATCATTCAGGACCTGCAGCTCCTCCCACCAAGAAGCCCACATGTCCCTTCTTTAAGAAAGCCTTCCAGGTCCTCTATGCTGGGGCTGTTGGCCTCACCTGGGGTGCACCGGCAGTCTCAACAGAGCTCCTTACGGTGTGTGATTTCTCACCACCCCACGGGGCTGTGAAGATGGAGCCCTGTCTGGGCATCCTCACTTGGTGACCCTTGGGTGTTTGGCCCTGGACCTCTGAAGGGCAGCTCTGCCGGTAAGGAGCCCAGGTCCTCTCCTCCCAGGCTTCCTGGGAAGTTCCGACAGGACAACCTGCTCCCCCAGTCCCCGGCCCTCAATTATCTTAGATAGAACACCGACACATCGCTCCTGCCCGGCTCTCCTTGTGTTACTTTCCCTTGCTGTGACAAAATCCCTGAGATAATCCAGTTACCAAGAGGAAAGGTTTTTTTTTTTTTTTTTGATTTACAAATTCAGAGGTTTCAGTCTGCACAGTCACTTAGTCCTGTCACTTTGGTGGCACAGAACGTCATGGCAGGAGTGTGTCGTGGATCAGAGTTGCCCACCTGAGAGTGCCTGGTCTCAGGGTCATTCCACATCTAGTGGCTCCCTCCCCGAGCTTCTCCTAACAGGACAAGCTGGGGATGGGGTGCGAGGCCCTTGCCCGAGGCGGGCCCCTCACCCTCGAGCTCTTTCTGTCCTCTAAATTCAGTCCTGGGAATTCCGTTGTGACAGCCCGGAACACACTGACAAGTGGTGGAACCCGCACTTCCAAGGCCACCTACTTCAAGTGTCGGGGTGACGAGTTCTTTTAAGGCAAAGCCTGGGAGACCAAAGAGCCGCTGCCCTTGACCATGGTCATGGGGGGGTGGAGCACACGAGGCCCGGAGGCTTCTCACCTGTACGGTCTGGACATTAAGTCTCCCCCATGAATTCTCATGTTGGGCAAAGGAGCAATATTCAGTGGTGAAAAGATGAGACCGTGAGCACCATAACCCAGCCAGTGGATTAATCCATTTGCTGGACTGCTAATTTGAAAGGGCTCCCTCGCTGGGTGGTAACTGAAGGCAGTGAGTCATCAGGGTCTGTATTTGGCTGGGCGCGGTGGCCCACAGCTGTCATCTCAGCTACCGGGGGAGGCTGAGGCCGGAGGATCTCAGGTTCCTCAATGGAGGCCACGTCTATAAGTAAAACATCCAGAGGGCTGCGGGGATGTGGCTCAGCGGTACAGCACACCCCGGGTTAAGTCGCCGGCGGCATGAGAAACAAAACTCACGAGACCAAGAGAAACACCAGAGCACCCTCCACAACCAGAAA